>NW_026970169.1:0-300000 GCF_028390025.1 Pseudophryne corroboree
ACTTTTTTCAGTTGATGAGCCACCCGTGGACTTTTAGGAATTGGACCGCCAGTTCCAGATAACTGTGGAGAACCTCTTGGGAGTTCACCAGGATCAGCAAGTCGTCCAGATTTGGCAGGATCCTGATTCTCTGATGGTGAAGGGTCGTCATCACGGCCATGACCTTGGTGAATATCCGAGGTGCCGTGGCCAAACCAGAAGGCAGGACTTGAAATCCAAAAACAAACCAGGCACAACACTGCTTAGCTTCCATCATCAGATGAGATTAGACCAGTGGCGTAACTACTGCCCCCGCAGTCCTCGCGGTGGCTTGGGGGCGAGGGGCTGCGGGGGCACCACTGATTTACAGCAGACTGACATGCGGACGAGCGTCCGCATGTCAGTCTGCAGTCTCCTTCCCTCCGCCGCTTTTTGGAGGGACACGGAGGGCACACAGCGCGCCTCCCTGTGTCCCTCCTGCTGCATCATCTCCGGCGACCGCGGGTCTAATAGGGGGAAGTGCCGTCCGTGAGCTCTAATTGGCTCACGAACCGGCACTTCCCCCTATTAGACCCGCGGCCGCCAGAGATGATGCAGCAGGAGGGACACAGGAGAGACGAGCTGTGCCCTCCGTGTCCCTCCAAAAAGCGACGGCGGGGGGGGGGTAAATATCTGGCACTGGGGGCATATATGGCACGGGGGGGGGAGGAATATCTGGCACTGGGGCATTTCTGGCACTGGGGGGAATATCTGGCACTGGGGGCATATCTGGCACTGGGGGGGATATCTGGCACTGGGGCATATATGGCACTGGGGGGGGGGGGTATCTGGCACTGGGGGCATATATGGCACGGGGGGCATATATGGCACTGGGGGGAATATCTGGCACTGGGGGCATATATGGCACTGGGGGGGAATATCTGGCACTGGGGGCATATGTGTACCTGGCACATGGGGGGGACGACTATATTTGGCACTGGGGCATGTAAGTACCTGGCACCGTGGGGGAATATCTGGCACTGGGGACATATGTAGCACTGGGAGCACAGCCCTAGCAACAAGGACTACCTCCTAGCAACGAGCATGACACCCAGTGCATGAAACATCTGGCAACGAGCATGACACCCAGTGCATGAAACACCTGGCAACGAGCATGACACCCAGTGCATGAAACCCCTGGCAACGAGCATGACACCCTGAGCATGAAAACCCCTGGCACCGTGCATGGAACCAAGAGCATGAAACCCCTGGCAACGAGCATGACACCCAGTGCATGAAACCCCTGACAACGAGCAGGTAATTGAAAAGTAATTAGAAGCCTTACTGTAGGACTTAATGTGTAATGGGCATTACGGTGTGTGGCATAATGTATCACGGACATTGCGGTGTGTGTCATAATGTGTCGCAGGCATTACGGTGTATGGTATACTATATCGCGGGCATTGTGATATGTGGTATAATGTCTCAGGGTCATTGCAGTGTGTGGCATAATGTATCACGGACATTGCGGTGTGTGTCATAATGTGTCAGGCATTACGGTGTGTGGTATACTATATCACGGGCATTGTGGTATGTGGTATAATGTCAGGGTCATTGCAGTGTGGCATAATACATAACGGGCATTGCGATGTGTGGCATAGGGTATAACGGGCAGGGCATTGCGGTATGTGTCACAGGCATTACGGTGTATGGTATACTATATCACGGGCATTGTGGTATAATGTCTCAAGGTCATTGCAGTGTGTGGCATAATGTGTCACAGGCATTGTATGTGCTATAATGTATCGGGCATTGCAGTGTGTGGCATAATGTATCACGGACATTGCGGTGTGTGTCATAATGTGTCACAGACATTGTATGTGCTATAATGTATCAGGGGCATTGCAGTGTGTAGCATAATGTATAACGGGCATTGCGATTCCTGTCATAATGTGTCACAGGCATTACGGTGTGTGGCATAATGTGTCACAGACATTACGGTGTGTGGCATAATGTGTCGGGGGCATTACAGTGTGTGCATATTGTGTCGTGTATTATTGTGTGCGGCATAATGTCTAAGGGCCATTGCAGTATGTGGCATAATGTATACTGGGCATTACTATAAGGAGGAAAAATGACAAATAATGTAAGGGGCATGAATCAGGATTATTTTTCTTTCCTGTGGTGGCCAACGTATGGGCGTGCAGGTTGCAAAACTGGGGTATAAGGTAGTCTTTTCCTGCAATGCCACGCCCCTTTATGCGAAACCACGCCCACTCCAACAAAACTACGCCCCTTTTTTGACGCGCGCGCCTTAGGCGAGCGCATATTTATCCCTTTCTTGCTCCCAATTATGGAGCATGAAGGGGGGGGGGGGGGGGGCGCCGAAGAATTTTTTGGCTTGGGGGAGAAAAATTTCTAGTTACGCCACTGGATTGGACATATCCAGTGTGATGCGGCTGTAGATGATTTTTGCTGTTTCTAACTTCTACATCAATGAATAAGTTTCAAAATAGAATGCATCAAGAGAACGGTGTTGGTAGTATAAAACTACCTACAGCACCTGGTATTCCCAGGTGGTCTCACATCCAAGAACAAACCAGGCCTAAGATCAGGTGATATTGGGCATATACAGTGTGGTGTGGCTGTAGATGAGCTTAGTGGTTTCAGTTAGAGTTCTTCTACTTCTAACTACTCGTACATAAATGAATAAGCGGACGATTTATTAAACCTGGTGAAATGATAATTTGCATGGTGATAAAGTACCAGCCAATCAGCTCCTAATTGCCATGTCACAGGCTGGGTTTGAAAAATGACAGTTAGGAGCTGACTGGCTGGTACTTTATCACCTTGCACTTTATCAGTTCACCAGGCTTAATAGATCTGCCCCAATGTTTCAAAATGGAATGCATCAAGAGAACGGTGTTGGTATTGTAAAAATACACACAGCTCCTGGTATTTCCTGGTGGTCTCCCATCCAAGTACTAAAACCAGGACCAACACTGCTTAGCTTCCATGATCAGGAGAGATTGGGCAAATCCAGTGTGCTGTGGCTGTAGATGAGCTCGTGGTTTCTGTTAGAGCTCTTCTACTTCTAACTTCTGGTACATAAAAGAATATGTGTAAAAATTAAATGTACAGTACCAAGAAAAGGGTGTTGGTAGTTTAAAAACACCTAAAGAATCTGATAATACATGGATGGGAGACTGCTTGGTAGTAACAAAGTCCAATACTGCTTTGCTTCAAAGATCAAATGAGATTGGGCATATCCAGTGTGGTGTGGCTTTAGATAGGCTTTGTGGTTTCTGTTAGAGCTCTTCTACTTCTAACTACTGGTACATTAATGAATATGTATAAGGTTGTAGTTTATCCAATATCCCTTTACTACCTTACCTCCCCCCCCCTCCCCTCCCCTCCCCTCCTTATAGCTTCCTTTGTTCTCTCCTCCTCGTGTGTGCGTTATTTGTTTTCTCATACGTCCTAGAGGATGCTGGGATCACATTAAGAACCATGGGGTATAGACGGGATCCGCAGGAGACATGGGCACTTTAAGACTTTCAAAGGGTGTGAACTGTCTCCTCCCTCTATGCCCCTCCTCCAGACTCCAGTTTTAGAATTGTGCCCAGTGAGACTGGATGCACTACAGGGGAGCTCTACTGAGTTTCTCTGAAAAGACTTATGTTAGTTTTTCTTATTTTCAGGGAGGCTGCTGGCAACAGTCTCCCTGCTTCGTGGAACTTAGGGGAGAGAAGTATGACCAACTTCTAGTGAGTTCAATGGCTCTGCTTCTGGCTGACAGGACACCATTAGCTCCTGAGGGTGCTGATCGCTGGGTACGCCTAGATGCCCACTCCCGTAGCCTGCCATCACCCCCTTACAGAGCCAGAAGTCAGAAGACAGGCGAGTAGCAGAAGAACAGAAGACTTCTTCTCCAGTGACGGCATTCTGAGTTACCACGCAGCGAGCGGAATGCTGTGCGCCATGCTTCCACACACACACAGGCACTGCAGGGTGCAGGGCATGTGGGTGGGTGGGGGGGGGCACCCTGGGCAGCATAAATTCCTCACAAAAGGCTGGCAAAAGTGGACATTAGTGCCTGGGCACTGTCCTTACCCCGCCAGCGTAATTAATTATTTGTTTCTGAGCGGGACAGAAGCGTGCCATTACAGCGGCGGGGCTTCTTCCTCACCTCACCAGCACATCTATAGAGCGTTACAAGTCTATCACTATAGAGTTTATTATTTCCCAGACTGTGTACTTTTGGCGCTGGGTTGTGAGCTGAAAAATCCTCTCTGTCCCTCTGACAGATTTACTGTAGGTCTATCCCCCATAAGCCGATGTGTCTGTGGGTACTTGGTACATGTGTGTCAACATGTCGGTGGCTGAATGTTTTTCCCAAGAGGAAACTATATTAGGAATGCAGACATATGATGGTGGCCCTGTTGGCACCAGCAATAACTGACTGGGTGAAAGTTTCAATAATATCAGAGTGAGGTTGGATAAATCTGTGTCCCAGACACAGACGTAGAGAATAGATGTGATGTTCATGGCTATGCTTCTTTTCCCTCAGGCCCGCAAAAATGTTACTACACACTGATACTGACTCGGATACTGATTCCTATGTCGACCATAATATTTCCTGATTAGATCCAATATTGGCAAGGAGCATTCAGTACATGATTGTGGATATTAAGGACATATTAACATCACTGAGGACCCTGCTGTTCCTGACAAAGGGGTCTATATGTATGTATATATAGATATATAATGAAAGCTGATGTAACGTTCCTCCATCTCTGTTTGAGAAAGTCTGGGCCAGCTCGACAAGATGGTTTCAAATCCCCAAAAGGTTTCCGATTGTTTATTCATTTCCTGCTGCGGACAGAATAAAGTGGGAGTCACCCCCTGTTCTGCACGGGGCCCTGTCACAAATCCAGCGGATCGTATGCAGGAAGCTACATTATTTCTAGTTATGTAACCACGGGTACATTACTTAGACCTGCCATTACATGCGCATGGGTGAGAAGTAGTATTCAAGAATTGGTCGAATACCTTGTCTTCCGATATAGATATCTTGGAGAGATGGGATACTCCTTACGTTGGATCATATCAAGGACACTGCAGCATACTTACGACTGCAAGGGATATAGGACTCTTGAGTTCACGGGCCAATTTCATGGCAGTCTCGGATAGGAGGGCATTGTGGATTCACCAAGGGAATGCTGATGCTGACTCCAAGAAGAAAGGGAGTCTCTTCCCTATGAAGGTGAAGCCTTGTTTGGCAACGGCCTAGTTAATTTGATCTCGGCAGCTCCCGCAGGTAAGTCAACCTTCTTGCCCTATGTTCCCTCTCAACGGATGAAGACGCATCATTGTCTAACGCAGTCATTTTGTCCCAATAGATATGCAAGAAGTTAAGATTCCCCTTTCTTTGCAGGTAGAGGAAGGAGAAGAGGGAAGAGGTCTGTAGCCTCTTCAAGATCGCAGGAGCAGAGATCGTCCTCTGCTTCTGCCAAATCCACTGCATGACGCTGGGGCTCTCTTGCAGGAGCCCACACCAGTGGGGGCACGTCTAAAACACTTCAGTCAGTTCTGGATTAATTTGGACCTGGACTCGTGGGTTTTACAAATAGTGTCACAAGGGTACAAACTGGGGTTTCAAGACGTTCCCCCTCACCGATTGTTCAAATCGGCCTTAGTCAGCAGGGAGAAGGTTTTTATTCAAGCCTCTTCGTGCTCCCGAAGCCGGACGGCTCAGTCAGACCAATCTTAAATCTGAAATCCCTCAATTTCTACCTAAAGAAATTCAATTTCAAGATGGAATCTCTCAGGGTAGGGATCTCCAGTCCGGAGGAAGGAGATTTCATGGTTTTGGTAGACATAAGGATGCCTAATTACATGTTCCCGTTTAGCCACTGCATCAAGCTACCTGAGGTTTGCAATTCAGGATTGTCATTACCAATTTCAGACGTTGCCATTTGGTCTGTCCACAGCTCCGAGGATTTTCACCAGGGTGATGGTGGAAATGATGGTTCTCCTTCGCAAGCAAGGAGTCACAATTATGCCGTACTTGGATGATCTCCTGATAAAGGCGAGATCCAGGGACCAGTTGGTGCAAAACATCTACTCTCCCTGACAGTTCTTCAACAACATGGTTGGCTCCTAAACTTGCCAAAATCGCAGTTGGTCCCAATGACGCGGTTGTTGTTTCTGGGAGTCATACTGGACACAGAAGAGGCTTTCTTCCAGTGGAAAGGCTATGGAGTTCCAGAGTCTGGTCAAACAAATTCTGAAACCAGCAAGAGTGTTAATCCATCAATGCATTCTGTTGCTGGGGAAGATGGTTGCGGCCTACGAGGCCATTCAGTTTGGCAGGTTCCATGCCAGAGTGTTCCAGTGGGACCTGTTGGACAAGTGGTCCGGATCCCACCTACACATGCACCGGAGGATAATCCTGTCTTCCAAGACCAGAATCTTACTCCATTGGTGGCTGCACAGTTCTCACCTCCTAGAGGGGCGATGGTTCGGGATCCAGGACTGGATCCTAGGGACCATGGATGCAACCCTCCGAGGCTGGGGAGCAGTCACACAGGGGGAAAACATCCAAGGAAGATGGTCAAGTCAGGAAAGTTTTCTCCACATAAATGTTCTGGAGTTAAGGGCCATTTAATAACTGCAGACACAGTACGCACTGGGACGGGTGCCCAGCATCCTCTACGGACTAAGAGAAAAGGATTTACCGGTAGGTATTAAAATCCTATTTTCTCTAACGTCCTAGAGGATGCTGGGGACTCCGTAAGGACCATGGGGATAGATAGGCTCCGCAGGAGACATGGGTACTTTAAGAAAGACTTTAGTTCTGGGTGTGCACTGGCTCCTCCCTCTATGCCCCTCCTCCAGACCTCAGTTTGATACTGTGCCCAGTGGAGACTGGGTGCTTTTCAGGAGCTCTCCTGAGCTTTCTGACAGAAAGTATTTTGTTAGGTTTTTAATTTTCAGGGAGCACTGCTGGCAACAGACTCCCTCATCGAGGGACTGAGGGGAGAGAAGCAGCCCTACTCTCTGAGTTGCAAGGTCCAGCTTCTTAGGCTACTGGACACCATTAGCTCCAGAGGGATTGGTACGCAGGATCTCACCCTCGCCGTCCGTCCCAGAGCCGCGCCTCCGTCCCCCTTGCAGAGCCGGAAGATAGAAGCCGGGTGAGTATGAGAAGAAAAGAAGACTTCAGAGGCGGCAGAAGACTTCATGATCTTCACTGAAGTAACGCACAGCACTGCAGCTGTGCGCCATTGCTCCCATACACCTCACACACTCCGGTCACTGTAAGGGTGCAGGGCGCAGGGGGGGGGGGGGGGGGCACCCTGGGCAGCAATATAAACCTCTTTTTGGCAAAAATATAACACATATACAGCGGGGCACTGTATATATGTATGAGCCCCCGCCAATTTTACAGTTTAAGCGGGACAGAAGCCTGCCGCCTAGGGTGCGGGGCTTCTCCCTCAGCACTCACCAGCGCCATTTTTTCTTCACAGCACCGCTGAGAGGAAGCTCCCCGGACTCTCCCCTGCTTATACCACGGTAGACAAGAGAGTTGAAAAGAGGGGTGGGGGGGGCACATAATTCGCAAATTACATACAGCAGCACTACTGGGCAAACATTAAGTTACTGTTTTATTCCTGGGTTATATAGCGCTGGGGGGTGTGCTGGCATACT
Source organism: Pseudophryne corroboree (assembly GCF_028390025.1). Lineage (NCBI taxonomy): Eukaryota > Metazoa > Chordata > Amphibia > Anura > Myobatrachidae > Pseudophryne > Pseudophryne corroboree. The sequence goes on from NW_026970169.1 coordinate 7,672, forward strand.
CTCTCTCTGTCTCTCCAAAGGGCCTTGTGGGGAAACTGTCTTCAGAAAAAGCATTCCCTGTGTGTGTGGTGTGTTGGTACACGTGTGTCGACATGTCTGAGGAAGAAGGCTATATTAGAGAGGAGCAGGAGCAAATGAATGTGGTGTCTCCGCCGACAGCTGATTGGATGGATATGTGGAATGTTTTAAATGCTAGTGTAAACTCATTGCACAAAAGATTAGACAAGGCTGAAGCTTTGGGACAGTCAGGGTCTCAACCCATGCCTGATCCTATGTTGCAGGGACTGTCAGGGTCTCATAAGCGCCCACTATCCCAGATTGTTGACACAGATACAGACACGGATTCTGACTCCAGTGTCGATTACGATGATGCAAAGTTACAGCCAAAATTGGCAAAATCCATTCGATATATGATTATGGCAATAAAAGATGTTTTGCACATCAGAGAGGAACCCCCTGTCCCTGACAAGAGGGTACATATGTACAAGGTGAAAAAGCCTGAGGTAACCTTTGAGGGGGTCACACGAGCTGAACGAGTTATGTGAAAAAGCTTGGGAATCTCCAGATAAAAGACTGCAGATTTCCAAAAGGATTCTTATGGCGTATCCTTTCCCATCAATGGATAGGTTACGATGGGAATCCTCCCCTAGGGTGGACAAAGCATTAACACGCTTATCCAAGAAGGTAGCCCTCCCGTCCCAGTATACGGCTACCCTCAAAGAGTCTGCTGACCGCAAACAGGAGATTACCCTGAAGTCCATTTATACACATTCAGGTACCTTACTCAGACCGGCAATTGCGTCGGCCTGGGTGTGTAGTGCTGTAGCGGCATGGACGGATACCTTATCTGAGGGGATGGATACCCTAGATAAGGATACTATTTTATTGACCCTGGGGCATATAAGAGATGCTGTCCTATATATGTGTGTATGCAAACTACAGGTGGTGCTGCAGGGCTCACACCCTTTTACTTGTCTTGTAGAGCAACTCTGGAGCTGTTTCTGGGTCCAGCTGCTGCAAGAAATCAGCTTGAATGCTTCAGGGGCTGGGGCATGGCCAACATGAGCCCACACTGATGGGGGGTGGGGGTGTATAAAGCGATTTAGGGGTCATCCAAGCGCAACCCCACAAAGGCCGCCATGCCCTGCGTGACCCTTTTCTCTTTTCATATGCAGACGAGGGTTGCAGCCAACTATGCCCACTGCTTGGATGACATCACTATATGCAAATCCATCTGCTGCAGGCCTTCCCCCAGGAATGCTTGCAGTAGTTGTTGCATTTGGTTTGTTGTTTGGGGGTGCTTCAGTATTAGGCAGCCTTCTGCCCTCCCACATTCGTCTGAAAATGTGTTCTCCCTGCAGTTGTTGTTCCCAGATGAGAGTTCCCTTGTGCTTCCTCAGTTGAATCTCCTTAACTTGACAGGGGTGTGCCCGAGCAGCCGCCCTCCACAGCCCTATCCCAACACATACTTATCTTGCATATGAGATCTCTTGATCATGAAGATAGTTCTCACAGGGTGAGGTTCATCCATTACATTTTAAAGTAGGAAGGTACAAATTACATATTCAAATTACATATATGTGCTGGATTCAAATGTTTTCCCTCCTTCCTTTCTCAATTGTGCCCATCAGCAGCTATTCTAATGTTGCTGCCAATGGGTGTGACGCATTCATTTCTTCTGTGGGGTACACTGGACTCCACAAGGATTCACATTGTATATGTACACCAGAGTAGGATCTTGATCTGAGGCACCAACAGGCTCAAAGCTTTTGACTGTTCCCAAGATGCTCAGCGCCCCCTCCTCTATAACCTCGCTTCCATGAACAGGGAGCTCAGTTTGTAGTTGGTGCCTTCAGTAGCAGGCCACTTAACAGGGGGCTGCCTCAGGCAGCCTATTCTTAGCTATTAATTTTGGCAAGAAAAGAAGAACTTTTTTTATAAGAATCTACAAGGGCTGCAGCAGGCTAGGTCTAATAGACCTCTTTACTGCAGCTCCATCACTCCCAGTGGCGCAGTATACTCCCGTGCCCCGGTTGCTGGGTCACTGCAGCGGAGGCTCCGGTTTCTTCCTAAGGTCAGTCACACACACACCGCCCTCCGGGATCACGAGGCCGCTGATGGGGGCGGGCCGTGTGCGCACTGGCGTGGACACTGATTACTGGGCAGCCGCTCCACTAGCCACCAGGGACAGTTAAGGAGCACAGCTCTGGGGTTTTTTCTCCTATATTAACCCCATTTTGTACTACCCGCAGTGCATTGTGATAGGTAATGGGGCCTGATTCAGGTTGGATCGCAATCCAACTGCAAAAACTGCTAAGAGCATACGCCTGCATTTTCTGCGGCACCCCGCAGATAATGCGATCACCTCTGCCTGTGAATCGGTGAAGGGGGGGGGGAGGGGGGTCAACAACACTCCATTTCCAAGTCGGAGATGGAGCGGTGCGGGGGCACGGTTTCAAAATGGGGTCGGCAACGGAGAAACAGGAGGCGTGGTCAGAGCAGCTGCATGACATCACATGGGCCGGACTCTGCCAGTGGAGCCCCAGCGTCATGAGGTAGATTTTGTAGAGGCCGGGGAGGACTTCTGTTCCTGGGAACTAGCTGTGTTGTGCAGCTTTATTCCTCTGCCCCTACCTCTGGCAAGAAAGGACGCACCTCGCACTTTCTTGTTTCTTTGTGACCGAAAGGACTGCATTTGATAATGCGGAGCGTTCTTATGCTGTGAGGGAACATAAGGTAAAAAATTTGATTTTCCAACTGTAGCTGTGCGTGTTAATGCTTTGTCCATCCTACGGGAGGATTTCCATCGTAACCTATCCGTTGATGAAAAAGGATACGCCATAAGAATCCTTTTGGAAATCTGCAGTCTTTTATCTGGAGATTCCCAAGCTTTTTCACATAACTCGTTCAGCTCGTGTGACCCCCTCAAAGGTTACCTCAGGCTTCTTTCCCTTGTACATATGTACCCTCTTGTCAGGGACAGGGGGTTCCTCTGTGATGTGCAAAACATCTTTTATTGCCATAATCATATATCGAATGGATTTTGCCAATTTTGGCTGTAACTTTGCATCATCGTAATCGACACTGGAGTCAGAATCCGTGTCGGTATCTGTGTCAACAATCTGGGATAGTGGGCGCTTATGAGACCCTGACAGTCCCTGCAACATAGGATCAGGCATGGGTTGAGTCCCTGACTGTCCCAAAGCTTCAGCCTTGTCTAATCTTTTGTACAATGAGTTTACACTAGCATTTAAAACATTCCACATATCCATCCAATCAGGTGTCAGCGGAGACACCACATTCATTTGCTCCCGCTCCTCTCTAATATAGCCTTCTTCCTCAGACATGTCGACACACGTGTACCGACACACCACACACACAGGGAATACTTTTTCTGAAGACAGTTTCCCCACAAGGCCCTTTGGAGAGACAGAGAGAGAGTATGCCAGCACACTCCCCAGCGCTATATAACCCAGGAATAACACAGTAACTTAATGTTTGTCCAGTAGCGCTGCTGTATGTAATTTGCGCCGAATTATGTGCCCCCCCTCTCTTTTCAACCCTCTTCTCTACCGTGGTATAAGCAGGGGAGAGTCCGGGGAGCTTCCTCTCAGCGGTGCTGTGGAGAAAAAATGGCGCTGGTGAGTGCTGAGGGAGAAGCCCCGCCCCCTCGGCGGCGGGCTTCTGTCCCGCTTAAACTGTAAAATTGGTGGGGGCTCATACATATATACAGTGCCCAGCTGTATATATGTTATATTTTTGCCAAAAAGAAGTTTATATTGCTGCCCAGGGCGCCCCCCCTGCGCCCTGCACCCTTATAGTGACCGGAGTATGTGAGGTGTATGGGAGCAATGGCGCACAGCTGCAGTGCTGTACGCTACCTCAGTGAAGATCATGAACTCTGTGGAGCCCGTCTATCCCCATGGTCCTTACGGAGTCCCCAGCATCCTCTAGGCCGTTAGAGAAACTAGGATTTTAATACCTACCGGTAAATCCTTTTCTCTTAGTCTGTTGAGGATGCTGGGCACCCGTCCCAGTGTGTACTGTGTCTGCAGTTATTAAATGGCCCTTAACTCCAGAACATTTATGTGGAGACAACCTTCCTGACTTGACCATCTTCCTTGGACGTTTTCCCCCTGTGTGACTGCTCCCCAGCCTCGGAGGGTTGCATCTGTGGTCCCTAGGATCCAGTCCTGGATCCCGAACCATCGCCCCTCAAGGAGGTGAGAACTGTGCAGCCACCAATGGAGTGAGATTCTGGTCTTGGAAGACAGGATTATCCTCCGGTGCATGTGTAGGTGGGATCCGGACCAATTGTCCAACAGGTCCCACTGGAACACTCTGGCATGGAACCTGCCAAACTGAATGGCCTCGTAGGCCACAACCATCTTCCCCAGCAACTGAATGCATTGATGGATTAACACTCTTGCTGGTTTCAGAATTTGTTTGACCAGACTCTGGATCTCCATAGCCTTTCCACTGGAAGAAAACCTCTTCTGTGTCCAGTATGTGTTATGATTCCAGCACTCTGGTCAGAGAAGATCTTATGGCAAGGACCGGAGCACTGGAACGGAATGCTGGGGAAGGGAGCAGGACAGGAAAATAGCCCCTTGCGCCCTAACTCTGTTGTCTCACCCGTGTTGTCAGAAATCCCCTGCGAGACTATGGTTTCTTGAGCCCTTGGCAGCCGCGTTTGAAGGGCGGATCATGTCTGCCCAACTTCGATGCCCCCCGGTCTTAATGAGAGACAAAGGGAAACCCGAGACAGGGTGATAACAAGAGGCCCTCTAACTAAACAACCAGGCCAGGGGATAAGCAAACTCAAAACTATAATATGTGCGGAGAAACCGCCAGGAAAAAGGACAACCAAAATATCCACTTGTCCAATTCTCCTACCCGGCACCGCCGAGTACCAGAGAGGACTTATGGAAGCGGAACCCTCCGCAAATGCTACAAACAAAAAATATAAAAGGTAAAGTGGCTGAGCCGCAACACACGGCAGAGCCGCAACTCACGAACACCACTGGATATAAAACGGTGATCAGTCAGGACTCCAGGGAACCAAACGACCTCTTGGGATGAGATGACAACTCCCGAATACCGGACTTCTGCGGACTGGAATGACCGGATACAGCAGGACTGGAAACAGACTCTCAGCAAACAAAGGCAGCATGCAGGAAGCTATTACCGGCATCTGTGAGAAGCCCTGGGAGTGTATTTAACAAGGAGTCCTCCAATCAGCTGCTAATGGCTGATTAGAATAAATGCCGTGCAGCTGCCTTGCTGCACGGCCAGAGAGCAGGTGAATATCTTAATTTCCTAAAGCCTAGAAACGGGGAACGCGGTCCGCCAGTGGCGTCCCCGTTGCAAGGGTCCGTGCAGCTCAGCGCGCCCGGCGTCTAGCGTTGCTAGGGAGCCGGCGGCTGTACGTGCACGGCATCTCTAGTTGCTAGGCGCCGGGCCGCGCAGACCATCAAGCGGACCCCGGCGCCTAACAGTACCCCCCCCTTGAGGAGGGGTCAAGGAACCCCTAAAGCCAGGTTTCTGAGGAAATTCCCGAAAAAATGCCCTCTTGAGCCTCGGGGCATGAACATCCTTATCCAGGACCCAAGACCTTTCCTCCGGACCATAGCCTTTCCAGTGAACCAGAAAATACAGCCGATCCCGGGACAATTTGGAATCGAGAACCTTCTCTACCATGAACTCCTGTTGTCCCTGTACATCCACTGGAGATCTACCCTGAGAGATCTTCCGAGGAAATCTACTGGAAGAAACGTATTGTTTCAACAGGGAACAATGAAACGTATTTCCAATCCTGAGAGATCTTGGTAAACGTAACCGAAAGGCAACTGGGTTGACTCTTTTAATAATAAGAAATGGCCCAATAAATTTGGGTCCCAGTCTAGCTGAGGATTGTCGAAGCCTGATGTTGCGAGTCGACAACCACACCCTATCTCCCACCTTAAAAGTGCAAGGACGTCGGAGCCTGTCAGAAAATTTCTTCTCTCGAAAAGCCGCTTTTCTGAGAGCAAGGTGCACCTTTTTCCAAATGGCTCTGAGATGGGAGGTTAAGGTAAGCGAGGAGACTGAGGAATGATGAAAAAAAGAATTAGCTCTGGGGTGAAAACCAAAAACTGAAAAGAATGGAGACTCTTTAGTGGAGGAATGACAAGAATTATTGTAAGCAAATTCAGCCAACGGAAGAAACTCGGACCAATTATTCTGGAGTTTGGCTGAATACAAGCGCAAATATTGTTTCAATGATTGGTTAACTCGTTCGGTTTGCCCGTTGGATTGTGGGTGGTAACCGGATGTTAACGACAATTTCATCTTCAATGAGGCACAAAAACATTTCCAGAATTGTGCGATGAATTGTGGACCCCGATCAGAAACAATATCAGTAGGCAACCCATGAAGCCTGAATACATGGCGGAGAAACAAAACTGCCAACCCTTGGGCAGAAGGCAATCGGGGAAGAGCAATAAAATGAGCCATTTTACTAAAACGGTCCACTACCACCCATATGACTCGGAATCCGGCTGAAAGGGGAAGGTCAACCACAAAATCCATGGAAATATGAGACCACGGCCTGAGAGGAACATTTAAGGGCATAAGTTGCCCGATGGGCAAGGAACGGGGAACCTTATGCTGTGCACAAACCTGACATGAATAAACAAATTCCTTGACGTCTTTAGAAAGACCAGGCCACCATACTGAGCGAGAGACTAACTCCAATGTCTTAGAGACTCCTGGATGCCCTGAAACTTTGTTATCATGGAATTCCGTTAAAACAGTAACTCTCAAAAACTCAGGGACGTAAAGACGACCAGCAGGAGTAATTCTAGGAGCTTGGTGTTGAAGCTGTTTTAACTGGGTAAATAAATCTTGTGTGAGGCCCGCCCAGATGACCGAAGATGGAAGTATGGGGGTAACAGGATTGTTATTGTGAACCGGAAGAAAGCTATGTGACAGGGCATCAGCCTTAGTATTCTTGGAACCAGGCCTGAAAGTGATTATAAATTTGAAACGCGTAAAAAATAATGCCCAACGTGCCTGCCGGGCATTAAGCCGCTTAGCCGATTCAATGTATTGCAGGTTCTTATGGTCAGTCAATACCGAAATAGTATGTTTTGCTCCCTCCAGCCAATGCCTCCACTCCTCGAAAGCCCATTTTACCGCCAGTAACTCCCGATTACCAACGTCATAGTTGGATTCAGCGGAGGAGAATTTCCTGGACATAAAGGCACAAGGATGTAACTCCAGAGACTCCGGATCCTTTTGAGAAAGGATAGCCCCCACTCCAACCTCCGAGGCATCAACCTCCACCACAAAGGGCAATTCCGGATTAGGATGTCTGAGGACTGGAGCCGAGACAAAGGCTTGTTTCAAGGCCCGGAAGGACAACTCAGCTTCACGCGACCAGTTGGTAGGATCCGCTCCTTTCTTTGTCAGAGCTACAATGGGAGCAACCAGGTCAGAAAAAGAATGAATGAACCTCCTATAATAATTCGCAAACCCTAAAAAACGCTGAATTGCTTTTAAATTGGTGGGTTGCGCCCAACTAAGGATGGCCTGGAGTTTCTTTGGTTCCATGGAAAATCCCTGAGGGGAAATTATGTACCCTAAAAAAGATACTTCCGTGACATGAAACTCACACTTCTCCAGCTTGGCATATAAATGATTCTCACATAACTTTTGAAGAACCAGATGCACCTGGGTAACATGTTGTTCCATTGATTTAGAAAAAATCAGGATGTCGTCTAAGTAAACGACCACGAATTTCCCTAGGAAGTCACGGAGCACATCGTTAATGAGGTCTTGAAAAACTGCCGGAGCATTGGACAGGCCGAACGGCATCACCAGGTATTCGTAGTAACCCGACTGAGTACTGAAGGCCATTTTCCACTCATCTCCAGATTTAATTCGGATGAGGTTGTACGCTCCTCTAAGGTCAATTTTAGAAAAAAATCACAGCAGAACGTAACTGATCAAAGAGTACAGAAATCAACGGCAAAGGATAGGTGTTTATAACTGAGATCTTATTCAGGGCTCTAAAATCAATACAAGGTCTAAGCGAGCCATCCTTTTTCTCCACAAAGAAGAAGCCTGCACTTAAAGGAGATTTTGATGGTCTAATAAATCCTTTCTCAAGGCTCTCCTTTACATAATCATTCATAGCCGCAGTTTCTGGCCCGGATAATGCATATAATCTTCCCTTTGGCAATGCGGCACCAGGAATTAACTCAATAGCACAATCATAAGGCCGATGGGGAGGCAGAATGTCCGCATTGCCTTTGGAGAAAACATCAGCAAACTCCTGGTATTCCACCGGAATGAGTTCTGGAATGATAGCTGCTACTCTGACTGGAAACGTGATACATTCCTTATCACAAAAAGTACCCCAATGTGAAATCTCCCCCGACCGCCAATCAATGGTGGGATTATGAAAGGCCAGCCAAGGGTGACCCAGAACAACTGGAACTGCTGGGCAATGTGTAAGAAAGAACTCGATTTTCTCGGAATGTAGAGCTCCTACTGTAAGTAGTACAGGGGTTGTACGGAGAGAAATAATCCCATTAGACAGCGGACTCCCATCTAAGCCATGCATGGTGACACACCTACCCAAAGGTAACTGAGGAATGCCTAAGGCCTTAGCCCAAGTTAAATCCATAAAGTTTCCTGCAGCTCCACTGTCAACAAAAGCCGACACCGAAGAACTGAGGCTGCCAAAGGAAACTTTAACTGGGACTAAAAGGGAGTTATTCGAGGAGATAAGCTGCAGACCTAGGTGAACCCCCTCACAATTCACCTGGTCAAAGCATTTCCCGACTTGTTCGGACAATTACGAGCAAAATGTCCCTTACCCCCACAGTACAGACAAAGACCAGAATTTTGCCTTCTGGCTCTTTCTTCAGGAGACAGCCGGGAGAGACCCATCTGCATGGTCTCCTCTACGTCTTCAGGAATGGAATATACACACGGACTTGACCTTACAGGTGCTCCTTTTTCAGCCCTCCGCTCTCTGAGACGACGATCAATCTTAATAGAAAGCTCCATGAGTTTATCGAGAGTCTCAGGAGCGGGGTACTGAAGGAGACTGTCTTTTATAGACTCTGATAAGCCGAGGCGAAACTGACTGCGCAGGGCTGGGTCATTCCAGCCACAGTCGTTCGACCAACGGCGAAACTCCGTACAATAAACCTCTGCAGGATTTCTACCCTGTCTGAGAGCGCGCAACTGACTTTCAGCGGACGCCTCTCTATCAGGGTCATCATACAAGAGCCCTAAAGACTCAAAAAAAGCGTCAACTGACAACAATGCCGGATCCTCTGCTCTTAAACCAAATGCCCAGGTCTGAGGATCCCCCTGGAGCAAAGAAATAATAAACCCGACCCGCTGAGATTCAGTACCCGAGGAAGTCGGTCTTAAACGAAAATAAAGTTTACAGGATTCTTTAAAATTAAAAAACTCTTTTCTATCACCAGAAAAACGGTCAGGCAAATGCATCTTTGGTTCAGGGACTACCCTTGGGGAAGCTCGCAAAAGATCTTCCTGCGACTTCACCCGAAGAGAAAGATCCTGAACCATCTGAGTAAGTTCTTGAATCTGGCTGACTAAGAGCTGACCAGGATTTGGCCCTAAACCTGTTGAATTCATGAGGCCGATAAACTCTCACAAAACTGAATGAGAAAAAATTAAACCCCGTTTAATTTTAAGTTTTGGTATGGCCGGTAATAATGTTATGATTCCAGCACTCTGGTCAGAGAAGATCTTATGGCAAGGACTGGAGCACTGGAACGGAATGCTGGGGAAGGGAGCAGGACAGGAAAATAGCCCCTGGCGCCCTAACTCTGTTGTCTCACCCGTGTTGTCAGAAATCCCCTGCGAGACTATGGTTTCTTGAGCCCTTGGCAGCCGCGTTTGAAGGGCGGATTATGTCTGCCCAACTTCGATGCCCCCCGGTCTTAATGAGAGACAAAGGGAAACCCGAGACAGGGTGATAACAAGAGGCCCTCTAACTAAACAACCAGGCCAGGGGCTAAGCAAACTCAAAACTATAATATGTGCGGAGAAACCGCCAGGAAAAAGGACAACCAAAATATCCACTTGTCCAATTCTCCTACCCGGCACCGCCAAGTACCAGAGAGGACTTGTGGAAGCGGAACCCTCCACAAATGCTCCAAACACAAAATATAAAAGGTAAAGCGGCTGAGCCGCAACACACGGCAGAGCCGCAACTCACGAACACCACTGGATATAAAACGGTGATCAGTCAGGACTCCAGGGAACCAAACGACCTCTTGGGATGAGATGACAACTCCCGAATACCGGACTTCTGCGGACTGGAATGACCGGATACAGCAGGACTGGAAACAGACTCTCAGCAAACAAAGGCAGCATGCAGGAAGCTATTACCGGCGTCTGTGAGAAGCCCTGGGAGTGTATTTAACAAGGAGTCCTCCAATCAGCTGCTAAAGGCTGATTAGAATAAATGCCGTGCAGCTGCCTTGCTGCACGGCCAGAGAGCAGGTGAATATCTTAATTTCCTAAAGCCTAGCAACGGGGAACGCGGTCCGCCAGTGGCGTCCCCGTTGCTAGGGTCCGTGCGGCTCAGCGCGCCCGGCGTCTAGCGTTGCTAATGAGCCGGCGGCTGTACGTGCACGGCGTCTCTAGTTGCTAGGCGCCGGGCCGCGCAGACCATCAAGCGGACCCCGGCGCCTAACAGTATGACTCCCAAAAACAACAACCGCGTCATTGGGACCAACTGCGATTTTGGCAAGTTTAGGAGCCAACCATGTTGTTGAAGAACTGTCAGGGAGAGTGCAATGTTTTGCACCAACTGGTCCCTGGATCTCGCCTTTATCAGGAGATCATCCAAGTACGGGATAATTGTGACTCCTTGCTTGCGAAGGAGAACCATAATTTCCGCCATCACCCTGGTGAAAATCCTCGGAGCCGTGGACAGACCAAACGGCAATGTCTGAAATTGGTAATGACAATCCTGAATTGCAAACCTTAGGTAGCTTGAGGCAGTGGCTAAATGGGAACATGTAAGTAGGCATCCTTAATGTCTACCAAAACCATGAAATCTCCGTCCTCCGGACTGGAGATCACTGCCCTGAGAAATTCCATCTTGAAATTGAATTTCTTTAGGAAGAAATTGAGGGATTTCAGATTTAAGATTGGTCTGACTGAGCCGTCCGGCTTCGGGACCACGAAGAGGCTTGAATAAAAACCTTCTCCCTGCTGACTTAGGCCAATTTGAACAATCGGTGAGGGGGAACGTCTTGAAACCCCAGTTTGTACCCTTGGGACACTATTTGTAAAACCCACGAGTCCAGGTCCGAATGAATCCAGAACTGACTGAAGAGTTTTAGACGTGCCCCCACTGGTGTGGGCTCCTGCAAGAAAGCCCCAGTGTCATGCAGTGGATTTGGCAGAAGCAGAGGACAATCTCTGGTCCTGCGATCTTGAAGAAGCTACAGACCTCTTCCTTTTCCTTCCTCTACCTGCAAAGAAAGGGGAATCTTAACTTCTTGCATATCTATTGGGCCAAAATGACTGCGGTAGATAATGATGCGTCTTCATCCGTTGAGAGGGAACATAGGGCAAGAAGGTTGACTTACCATTGAAATGAGGATGCATCTTGCTGCCTTTCCAATGAAGCAAGTTTAATTTAGTAATAGGTGAAAAACCATCCCTACAAAGGTGTTAATCAGAGACTTGGCTTTGTGGACACTTTTCAGAGAACAAATTTGTTAGCATAAAAATAAAGCCAGAAAATGAAGAGCTGTTTAATCACGCAATTTGATTTTTTTGCCAGCATATTTCTTTTTCTCTGCAACCCACTGCTAAATTGTGCTTCCTAGATGTTTTTATAAAATCACTGAATCAAATCTAACTCTGATTACATCAGAGAAGGCCAGGTACCCTACACCATAACAGGGGGTATGAAATTTGACTTGTCTACTTAAAGATCACCAAAATCTGATAACAAGGTCAATTACGTCCCTGGGTGGGATTGAACCACCAACCTTTTGGTTAATAGCCGTACACACTAACTGATTGCGCCACAGAGACACTTTGCAAAAGTCCATACTGACAAATGCTAATAAGCATTCATCTAAAACGTTTCCTAGAAAAACTTAAAAAAGTCAATAATCTGGAGAGTTTTTGTAAGATGTTTCTTCTATCAACCAACGAAGAAACACATTGGTACTTTCCCATGATGATTGAGTGCTTCAGGATCTCTTGCACTTACATGTGCAGCAGAGTACAGCAATGGAAGCATGCTGGGCCCATAACCCAGAGGTAGGCCGATTGAAACTATCCTCTGCTATATGCAATTTTTTGTTTGTTAATTAAAGTAATCCAAAACTGGGATTGATATTTTGGCTCTTTTATTTTTACTTAAAGTACAATAACTTTTACCATTTTAATTTGTTTTAATAGTATATTGACAGTATTGTTTTCTTTCAAAAATCCACTTAATTTTCTTTACCCTATTATTAAAATGGTAATTGACAAAAACAAACTACATTGTCACCAGAAGAGCAATACAAAATGTACAAGTGATATATTAAAATCATCTTTCCAGCTTGAATTTCAATGATGCATTGGGGCAACGATTTTGTGAGAAACATCTTCACCCTTAAATAAAGATTTTCTTAATACCTTAACTGTGTGCTAATTAGATATCACCTTGTTTTCATATTAAACAGACTTCCACATGAGAAAGCAGCAAGGATGAATTGGCGTTAATGTTTCCTGGTGTCAACTTGTAATATTTCAGTAGACATTGAAATGAGGATGCATCTTGCTGCCTTTCCAATGAAGCAAGTTTAATTTAGTAATAGGTGAAAAACCATCCCTACAAAGGTGTTAATCAGAGACTTGGCTTTGTGGACACTTTTCAGAGAACAAATTTGTTAGCATAAAAATAAAGCCAGAAAATGAAGAGCTGTTTAATCACGCAATTTGATTTTTTTGCCAGCATATTTCTTTTTCTCTGCAACCCACTGCTAAATTGTGCTTCCTAGATGTTTTTATAAAATCACTGAATCAAATCTAACTCTGATTACATCAGAGAAGGCCAGGTACCCTACACCATAACAGGGGGTATGAAATTTGACTTGTCTACTTAAAGATCACCAAAATCTGATAACAAGGTCAATTACGTCCCTGGGTGGGATTGAACCACCAACCTTTTGGTTAATAGCCGTACACACTAACTGATTGCGCCACAGAGACACTTTGCAAAAGTCCATACTGACAAATGCTAATAAGCATTCATCTAAAACGTTTCCTAGAAAAACTTAAAAAAGTCAATAATCTGGAGAGTTTTTGTAAGATGTTTCTTCTATCAACCAACGAAGAAACACATTGGTACTTTCCCATGATGATTGAGTGCTTCAGGATCTCTTGCACTTACATGTGCAGCAGAGTACAGCAATGGAAGCATGCTGGGCCCATAACCCAGAGGTAGGCCGATTGAAACTATCCTCTGCTATATGCAATTTTTTGTTTGTTAATTAAAGTAATCCAAAACTGGGATTGATATTTTGGCTCTTTTATTTTTACTTAAAGTACAATAACTTTTACCATTTTAATTTGTTTTAATAGTATATTGACAGTATTGTTTTCTTTCAAAAATCCACTTAAGTTTCTTTACCCTATTATTAAAATGGTAATTGACAAAAACAAACTACATTGTCACCAGAAGAGCAATACAAAATGTACAAGTGATATATTAAAATCATCTTTCCAGCTTGAATTTCAATGATGCATTGGGGCAACGATTTTGTGAGAAACATCTTCACCCTTAAATAAAGATTTTCTTAATACCTTAACTGTGTGCTAATTAGATATCACCTTGTTTTCATATTAAACAGACTTCCACATGAGAAAGCAGCAAGGATGAATTGGCGTTAATGTTTCCTGGTGTCAACTTGTAATATTTCAGTAGACATTGAAATGAGGATGCATCTTGCTGCCTTTCCAATGAAGCAAGTTTAATTTAGTAATAGGTGAAAAACCATCCTTACAAAGGTGTTAATCAGAGACTTGGCTTTGTGGACACTTTTCAGAGAACAAATTTGTTAGCATAAAAATAAAGCCAGAAAATAAAGAGCTGTTTAATCACTCAATTGGATTTTTCTGCCAGCATATTTTTTTTCTCTGCAACCAACTGCTAAATTGTGCTTCCTAGCTGTTTTTTATAAAATCACTGAATCAAATCTAACTCTGATTACATCAGAGAAGGCCAGGTACCCTACACCATAACAGGGGGTTTGAAATTTTGACTTGTCTACTTAAAGATCACCAAAATCTGATAACAAGGTCAATTAGGTCCATGGGTGGGATTGAACCACCAACCTTTTGGTTAATAGCCATACATACTAACTGATTTCGCCACAGAGACACTTTGCAAAAGTTAATACTGACAAAGGCTAATAAGCATTCATCTAAAACGTTTCCTAGAAAAACTTTAAAAAGTCAATAATCTGGAGAGTTTTTGTAAGATGTTTCTTCCATCAACCAACGAAGAAACACATTGGTACTTTCCCATGATGAGTGAGTGCTTCAGGATCTCTTGCACTTACATGTGCAGCAGAGTACTGCAATGGAAGCATGCTGGGCCCATAACCCATAGGTAGGCAGATTGAAACTATCCTCTGCTATATGCATTTTTTTTTGTTAATTAAAGTAATCCAAAACTGGGATTGATATTTTGGCTCTTTTATTTTTACTTAAAGTACAATAACTTTTACCATTTTAATTTGTTTTAATAGTATATTGACAGTATTGTTTTCTTTCAAAAATCCACTTCATTTTCTTTACCCTATTATTAAAATGGTAATTGACAAAAACAAACTACATTGTCACCAGAAGAGCAATACAAAATGTACAAGTGATATATTAAAATCATCTTTCCAGCTTGAATTTCAATGATGCATTGGGGCAACGATTTTGTGAGAAACATCTTCACCCTTAAATAAAGATTTTCTTAATTCCTTACCTGTGTGCTAATTAGATATCACCTTGTTTTCACATTAAACAGACTTCCACATGAGAAAGCAGCAAGGATGCAGAGGCGTTAATGTTTCCTGGTGTCAACCTGTATTATTTCAGTAGACATTGAAATGAGGATGCATCTTGCTGCCTTTCCAATGAAGCAAGTTTAATTTAGTAATAGGTGAAAAACCATCCCTACAAAGGTGTTAATCAGAGACTTGGCTTTGTGGACACTTTTCAGAGAACAAATTTGTTAGCATAAAAATAAAGCCAGAAAATGAAGAGCTGTTTAATCACTCAAATGGATTTTTTTGCCAGCATATTTCTTTTTCTCTGCAACCCACTGCTAAATTGTGCTTCCTAGCTGTTTTTATAAAATCACTGAATCAAATCTAACTCTGATTACATCAGAGAAGGCCAGGTACCCTACACCATAACAGGGGGTATGAAATTTGACTTGTCTACTTAAAGATCACCAAAATCTGATAACAAGGTCAATTACGTCCCTGGGTGGGATTGAACCACCAACCTTTTGGTTAATAGCCTTACACACTAACTGATTGCGCCACAGAGACACTTTGCAAAAGTACATACTGACAAATGCTAATAAGCATTCATCTAAAACGTTTCCTAGAAAAACTTAAAAAAGTCAATAATCTGGAGAGTTTTTGTAAGATGTTTCTTCTATCAACCAACGAAGAAACACATTGGTACTTTCCCATGATGAGTGAGTGCTTCAGGATCTCTTGCACTTACATGTGCAGCAGAGTACAGCAATGGAAGCATGCTGGGCCCATAACCCAGAGGTAGGCAGATTGAAACTATCCTCTGCTATATGCATTTTTTTGTTTGTTAATTAAAGTAATCCAAAACTGGGATTGATATTTTGGCTCTTTTATTTTTACTTAAAGTACAATAACTTTTACCATTTTAATTTGTTTTAATAGTATATTGACAGTATTGTTTTCTTTCAAAAATCCACTTCATTTTCTTTACCCTATTATTAAAATGGTAATTGACAAAAACAAACTACATTGTCACCAGAAGAGCAATACAAAATGTACAAGTGATATATTAAAATCATCTTTCCAGCTTGAATTTCAATGATGCATTGGGTCAACAATTTTGTGAGAAACATCTTCACCCTTAAATAAAGATTTTCTTAATTCCTTACCTGTGTGCTAATTAGATATCACCTTGTTTTCATATTAAACAGACTTCCACATGAGAAAGCAGCAAGGATGAATTGGCGTTAATGTTTCCTGGTGTCAACTTGTAATATTTCAGTAGACATTGAAATGAGGATGCATCTTGCTGCCTTTCCAATGAAGCAAGTTTAATTTAGTAATAGGTGAAAAACCATCCTTACAAAGGTGTTAATCAGAGACTTGGCTTTGTGGACACTTTTCAGAGAACAAATTTGTTAGCATAAAAATAAAGCCAGAAAATAAAGAGCTGTTTAATCACTCAATTGGATTTTTCTGCCAGCATATTTTTTTTCTCTGCAACCCACTGCTAAATTGTGCTTCCTAGCTGTTTTTATAAAATCACTGAATCAAATCTAACTCTGATTACATCAGAGAAGGCCAGGTACCCTACACCATAACAGGGGGTTTGAAATTTTGACTTGTCTACTTAAAGATCACCAAAATCTGATAACAAGGTCAATTGGGTCCCTGGGTGGGATTGAACCAACAACCTTTCGGTTAACAGCCGTACATACTAACTGATTTCGCCACAGAGACACTTTGCAAAAGTTCATACTGACAAAGGCTAATAAGCATTCATCTAAAACGTTTCCTAGAAAAACTTTAAAAAGTCAATAATCTGGAGAGTTTTTGTAAGATGTTTCTTCCATCAACCAACGAAGAAACACATTGGTACTTTCCCATGATGAGTGAGTGCTTCAGGATCTCTTGCACTTACATGTGCAGCAGAGTACTGCAATGGAAGCATGCTGGGCCCATAACCCAGAGGTAGGCAGATTGAAACTATCCTCTGCTATATGCATTTTTTTTGTTAATTAAAGTAATCCAAAACTGGGATTGATATTTTGGCTCTTTTATTTTTACTTAAAGTACAATAACTTTTACCATTTTATTTTGTTTTAATAGTATATTGACAGTATTGTTTTCTTTCAAAAATCCACTTCATTTTCTTTACCCTATTATTAAAATGGTAATTGACAAAAACAAACTACATTGTCACCAGAAGAGCAATACAAAATGTACAAGTGATATATTAAAATCATCTTTCCAGCTTGAATTTCAATGATGCATTGGGGCAACGATTTTGTGAGAAACATCTTCACCCTTAAATAAAGATTTTCTTAATTCCTTACCTGTGTGCTAATTAGATATCACCTTGTTTTCACATTAAACAGACTTCCACATGAGAAAGCAGCAAGGATGCAGTGGCGTTAATGTTTCCTGGTGTCAACCTGTATTATTTCAGTAGACATTGAAATGAGGATGCATCTTGCTGCCTTTCCAATGAAGCAAGTTTAATTTAGTAATAGGTGAAAAACCATCCCTACAAAGGTGTTAATCAGAGACTTGGCTTTGTGGACACTTTTCAGAGAACAAATTTGTTAGCATAAAAATAAAGCCAGAAAATGAAGAGCTGTTTAATCACTCAAATGGATTTTTTTGCCAGCATATTTCTTTTTCTCTGCAACCCACTGCTAAATTGTGCTTCCTAGCTGTTTTTATAAAATCACTGAATCAAATCTAACTCTGATTACATCAGAGAAGGCCAGGTACCCTACACCATAACAGGGGGTTTGAAATTTTGACTTGTCTACTTAAAGATCACCAAAATCTGATAACAAGGTCAATTACGTACCTGGGTGGGATTGAACCACCAACCTTATGGTTAATAGCCGTACACACTAACTGATTGCGCCACAGAGACACATTGTGAAAGTATATACTGACAAGGGCTAATAAGCATTCATCTAAAACGTTTCCTAGAAAAACTTTAAAAAGTCAATAATCTGGAGAGTTTTTGTAAGATGTTTCTTCCATCAACCAACGAAGAAACACATTGGTACTTTCCCATGATGAGTGAGTGCTTCAGGATCTCTTGCACTTACATGTGCAGCAGAGTACAGCAATGGAAGCATGCTGGGCCCATAACCCAGAGGTAGGCAGATTGAAACTATTCTCTGCTATATGCATTTTTTTTTGTTTGTTAATTAAAGTAATCCAAAACTGGGATTGATATTTTGTCTCTTTTATTTTTACTTAAAGTACAATAACTTTTACCATTTATTTTGTTTTAATAGTATATTGACAGTATTGTTTTCTTTCAAAAATCCACTTCATTTTCTTTACCCTATTATTAAAATGGTAATTGACAAAAACAAACTACATTGTCACCAGAAGAGCAATACAAAATGTACAAGTGATATATTAAAATCATCTTTCCAGCTTGAATTTCAATGATGCATTGGGGCAACGATTTTGTAAGAAACATCTTCACCCTTAAATAAAGATTTTCGTAATTTCTTACCTGTGTGCTAATTAGATATCACCTTGTTTTCACATTAAACAGACTTCCACATGAGAAAGCAGCAAGGATGTAGTGGCGTTAATGTTTCCTGGTGTCAACCTGTATTATTTCAGTAGACATTGAAATGAGGATGCATCTTGCTGCCTTTCCAATGAAGCAAGTTTAATTTAGTAATAGGTGAAAAACCATCCCTACAAAGGTGTTAATCAGAGACTTGGCTTTGTGGACACTTTTCAGAGAACAAATTTGTTAGCATAAAAATAAAGCCAGAAAATGAAGAGCTGTTTAATCACGCAATTTGATTTTTTTGCCAGCATATTTCTTTTTCTCTGCAACCCACTGCTAAATTGTGCTTCCTAGATGTTTTTATAAAATCACTGAATCAAATCTAACTCTGATTACATCAGAGAAGGCCAGGTACCCTACACCATAACAGGGGGTATGAAATTTGAGTTGTCTACTTAAAGATCACCAAAATCTGATAACAAGGTCAATTAGGTCCCTGGGTGGGATTGAACCACCAACGTTTTGGTTAATAGCCGTACATACTAACTGATTGCGCCACAGAGACACTTTGCAAAAGTTGATACTGACAAAGGCTAATAAGCATTCATCTAAAACGTTTCCTAGAAAAACTTTAAAAAGTCAATAATCTGGAGAGTTTTTGTAAGATGTTTCTTCCATCAACCAACGAAGAAACACATTGGTACTTTCCCATGATGAGTGAGTGCTTCAGGATCTCTTGCACTTACATGTGCAGCAGAGTACTGCAATGGAAGCATGCTGGGCCCATAACCCAGAGGTAGGCAGATTGAAACTATCCTTTGCTATATGCATTTTTTTTTGTTAATTAAAGTAATCCAAAACTGGGATTGATATTTTGGCTCTTTTATTTTTACTTAAAGTACAATATCTTTTACCATTTTAATTTGTTTTAATAGTATATTGACAGTATTGTTTTCTTTCAGAAATCCACTTCATTTTCTTTACCCTATTATTAAAATGGTAATTGAAAAAAACAAACTACATTGTCACCAGAAGAGCAATACAAAATGTACAAGTGATATATTAAAATCATCTTTCCAGCTTGAATTTCAATGATGCATTGGGGCAACGATTTTGTGAGAAACATCTTCACCCTTAAATAAAGATTTTCTTAATTCCTTACCTGTGTGCTAATTAGATATCACCTTGTTTTCACATTAAACAGACTTCCACATGAGAAAGCAGCAAGGATGCAGTGGCGTTAATGTTTCCTGGTGTCAACCTGTATTATTTCAGTAGACATTGAAATGAGGATGCATCTTGCTGCCTTTCCAATGAAGCAAGTTTAATTTAGTAATAGGTGAAAAACCATCCCTACAAAGGTGTTAATCAGAGACTTGGCTTTGTGGACACTTTTCAGAGAACAAATTTGTTAGCATAAAAATAAAGCCAGAAAATGAAGAGCTGTTTAATCACTCAAATGGATTTTTTTGCCAGCATATTTCTTTTTCTCTGCAACCCACTGCTAAATTGTGCTTCCTAGCTGTTTTTATAAAATCACTGAATCAAATCTAACTCTGATTACATCAGAGAAGGCCAGGTACCCTACACCATAACAGGGGGTATGAAATTTTGACTTGTCTACTTAAAGATCACCAAAATCTGATAACAAGGTTAATTACAGACCTGGGTGGGATTGAACCACCAACCTTTTGGTTAACAGCCGTACACACTAACTGATTGCGCCACAGAGACACATTGTGAAAGTATATACTGACAAGGGCTAATAAGCATTCATCTAAAACGTTTCCTAGAAAAACTTTAAAAAGTCAATAATCTGGAGAGTTTTTGTAAGATGTTTCTTCCATCAACCAACGAAGAAACACATTGGTACTTTCCCATGATGAGTGAGTGCTTCAGGATCTCTTGCACTTACATGTGCAGCAGAGTACAGCAATGGAAGCATGCTGGGCCCATAACCCAGAGGTAGGCAGATTGAAACTAACCTCTGCTATATGCATTTTTTTGTTTGTTAATTAAAGTAATCCAAAACTGGGATTGATATTTTGGCTCTTTTATTTTTACTTAAAGTACAATAACTTTTACCATTTTAATTTGTTTTAATAGTATATTGACAGTATTGTTTTCTTTCAAAAATCCACTTAATTTTCTTTACCCTATTATTTAAATGGTAATTGACAAAAACTAACTACATTGTCACCAGAAGAGCAATTCAAAATGTACAAGTGATATATTAAAATCATCTTTCCAGCTTGAATTTCAATGATGCATTGGGGCAACGATTTTGTGAGAAACATCTTCACCCTTAAATAAAGATTTTCTTAATTCCTTACCTGTGTGCTAATTAGATATCACCTTGTTTTCATATTAAACAGACTTCCACATGAGAAAGCAGCAAGGATGCAGTGGCGTTAATGTTTCCTGGTGTCAACCTGTATTATTGCAGTAGACATTGAAATGAGGATGCATCTTGCTGCCTTTCCAATGAAGCAAGTTTAATTTAGTAATAGGTGAAAAACCATCCCTACAAAGGTGTTAATCAGAGACTTGGCTTTGTGGACACTTTTCAGAGAACAAATTTGTTAGCATAAAAATAAAGCCAGAAAATGAAGAGCTGTTTAATCACACAATTTGATTTTTTTGCCAGCATATTTCTTTTTCTCTGCAACCAACTGCTAAATTGTGCTTCCTAGATGTTTTTATAAAATCACTGAATCAAATCTAACTCTGATTACATCAGAGAAGGCCAGGTACCCTACACCATAACAGGGGGTATGAAATTTGACTTGTCTACTTAAAGATCACCAAAATCTGATAACAAGGTCAATTACGTCCCTGGGTGGGATTGAACCACCAACCTTTTGGTTAATAGCCATACATACTAACTGATTGCGCCACAGAGATACTTTGCAAAAGTTCATACTGACAAAGGCTAATAAGCATTCATCTAAAACGTTTCCTAGAAAAACTTTAAAAAGTCAATAATCTGGAGAGTTTTTGTAAGATGTTTCTTCCATCAACCAACGAAGAAACACATTGGTACTTTCCCATGATGAGTGAGTGCTTCAGGATCTCTTGCACTTACATGTGCAGCAGAGTACTGCAATGGAAGCATGCTGGGCCCATAAGCCAGAGGTAGGCAGATTGAAACTATCCTCTGCTATATGCATTTTTTTTTGTTAATTAAAGTAATCCAAAACTGGGATTGATATTTTGGCTCTTTTATTTTTACTTAAAGTACAATAACTTTTACCATTTATTTTGTTTTAATAGTATATTGACAGTATTGTTTTCTTTCAAAAATCCACTTCATTTTCTTTACCCTATTATTAAAATGGTAATTGACAAAAACAAACTACATTGTCACCACAATACAAAATGTACAAGTGATATATTAAAATCATCTTTCCAGCTTGAATTTCAATGATGCATTGGGGCAACGATTTTGTGAGAAACATCTTCACCCTTAAATAAAGATTTTCTTAATTCCTTACCTGTGTGCTAATTAGATATCACCTTGTTTTCACATTAAACAGACTTCCACATGAGAAAGCAGCAAGGATGCAGTGGCGTTAATGTTTCCTGGTGTCAACCTGTATTATTTCAGTAGACATTGAAATGAGGATGCATCTTGCTGCCTTTCCAATGAAGCAAGTTTAATTTAGTAATAGGTGAAAAACCATCCCTACAAAGGTGTTAATCAGAGACTTGGCTTTGTGGACACTTTTCAGAGAACAAATTTGTTAGCATAAAAATAAAGCCAGAAAATGAAGAGCTGTTTAATCACTCAAATGGATTTTTTTGCCAGCATATTTCTTTTTCTCTGCAACCCACTGCTAAATTGTGCTTCCTATCTGTTTTTATAAAATCACTGAATCAAATCTAACTCTGATTACATCAGAGAAGGCCAGGTACCCTACACCATAACAGGGGGTTTGAAATTTTGACTTGTCTACTTAAAGATCACCAAAATCTGATAACAAGGTCAATTACGTACCTGGGTGGGATTGAACCACCAACCTTTTGGTTAATAGCCGTACACACTAACTGATTGCGCCACAGAGACACATTGCGAAAGTATATACTGACAAGGGCTAATAAGCATTCATCTAAAACGTTTCCTAGAAAAACTTTAAAAAGTCAATAATCTGGAGAGTTTTTGTAAGATGTTTCTTCCATCAACCAACGAGCAGAGGATAGTTTCAATCTGCCTACCTCTGGGTTATGAGCCCAGCATGCTTCCATTGCTGTACTCTGCTGCACATGTAAGTGCAAGAGATCCTGAAGCACTCACTCATCGTGAGTGCTTCAGGATCTCTTGCACTTACATGTGCAGCAGAGTACAGCAATGGAAGCATGCTGGGCTCATAACCCAGAGGTAGGCAGATTGAAACTATCCTCTGCTGTATGCTTTTTTTTTTTGTTAATTAAAGTGATCCAAAACTGGGATTGATATTTTGGCTCTTTTATTTTTACTTAAAGTACAATAACTTTTACCATTTTAATTTGTTTTAATAGTATATTGACAGTATTGTTTTCTTTCAAAAATCCACTTCATTTTCTTTACCCTATTATTAAAATGGTAATTGACAAAAACAAACTACATTGTCACCAGAAGAGCAATACAAAATGTACAAGTGATATATTAAAATTATCTTTCCAGCTTGAATTTCAATGATGCATTGCGGCAACGATTTTGTGAGAAACATCTTCACCCTTAAATAAAGATTTTCTTAATTCCTTACCTGTGTGCTAATTAGATATCACCTTGTTTTCACATTAAACAGACTTCCACATGAGAAAGCAGCAAGGATGCAGTGGCGTTAATGTTTCCTGGTGTCAACCTGTATTATTTCAGTAGACATTGAAATGAGGATGCATCTTGCTGCCTTTCCAATGAAGCAAGTTTAATTTAGTAATAGGTGAAAAACCATCCCTACAAAGGTGTTAATCAGAGACTTGGCTTTGTGGACACTTTTCAGAGAACAAATTTGTTAGCATAAAAATAAAGCCAGAAAATGAAGAGCTGTTTAATCACTCAAATGGATTTTTTTGCCAGCATATTTCTTTTTCTCTGCAACCCACTGCTAAATTGTGCTTCCTAGCTGTTTTTATAAAATCACTGAATCAAATCTAACTCTGATTACATCAGAGAAGGCCAGGTACCCTACACCATAACAGGGGGTTTGAAATTTTGACTTGTCTACTTAAAGATCACCAAAATCTGATAACAAGGTCAATTACGTACCTGGGTGGGATTGAACCACCAACCTTTTGGTTAATAGCCGTACACACTAACTGATTGCGCCACAGAGACACATTGTGAAATTATATACTGACAAGGGCTAATAAGCATTCATCTAAAACGTTTCCTAGAAAAACTTAAAAAAGTCAATAATCTGGAGAGTTTTTGTAAGATGTTTCTTCCATCAACCAACGAAGAAACACATTGGTACTTTCCCATGATGAGTGAGTGCTTCAGGATCTCTTGCACTTACATGTGCAGCAGAGTACAGCAATGGAAGCATGCTGGGCCCATAACCCAGAGGTAGGCAGATTGAAACTATCCTCTGCTATATGCATTTTTTTTTGTTAATTAAAGTAATCCAAAACTGGGATTGATATTTTGTCTCTTTTATTTTTACTTAAAGTACAATAACTTTTACCATTTATTTTGTTTTAATAGTATATTGACAGTATTGTTTTCTTTCAAAAATCCACTTCATTTTCTTTACCCTATTATTAAAATGGTAATTGACAAAAACAAACTACATTGTCACCAGAAGAGCAATACAAAATGTACAAGTGATATATTAAAATCATCTTTCCAGCTTGAATTTCAATGATGCATTGGGGCAACGATTTTGTGAGAAACATCTTCACCCTTAAATAAAGATTTTCTTAATTCCTTACCTGTGTGCTAATTAGATATCACCTTGTTTTCACATTAAACAGACTTCCACATGAGAAAGCAGCAAGGATGCAGTGGCGTTAATGTTTCCTGGTGTCAACCTGTATTATTTCAGTAGACATTGAAATGAGGATGCATCTTGCTGCCTTTCCAATGAAGCAAGTTTAATTTAGTAATAGGTGAAAAACCATCCCTACAAAGGTGTTAATCAGAGACTTGGCTTTGTGGACCCTTTTCAGAGAACAAATTTGTTAGCATAAAAATAAAGCCAGAAAATGAAGAGCTGTTTAATCACTCAAATGGATTTTTTTGCCAGCATATTTCTTTTTCTCTGCAACCCACTGCTAAATTGTGCTTCCTAGCTGTTTTTATAAAATCACTGAATCAAATCTAACTCTGATTACATCAGAGAAGGCCAGGTACCCTACACCATAACAGGTGGTTTGAAATTTTGACTTGTCTACTTAAAGATCACCAAAATCTGATAACAAGGTCAATTACGTACCTGGGTGGGATTGAACCACCAACCTTTTGGTTAATAGCCGTAAACACTAACTGATTGCGCCACAGAGACACATTGTGAAAGTATATACTGACAAGGGCTAATAAGCATTCATCTAAAACGTTTCCTAGAAAAACTTTAAAAAGTCAATAATCTGGAGAGTTTTTGTAAGATGTTTCTTCCATCAACCAACGAAGAAACACATTGGTACTTTCCCATGTTGAGTGAGTGCTTCAGGATCTCTTGCACTTACATGTGCAGCAGAGTACAGCAATGGAAGCATGCTGGGCCCATAACCCAGAGGTAGGCAGATTGAAACTATCCTCTGCTATATGCATTTTATCGTTTGTTAATTAAAGTAATCCAAAACTGGGATTGATATTTTGGCTCTTTTATTTTTACTTAAAGTACAATAACTTTTACCATTTTAATTTGTTTTAATAGTATATTGACAGTATTGTTTTCTTTCAAAAATCCACTTAATTTTCTTTACCCTATTTTTTAAATGGTAATTGACAAAAACAAACTACATTGTCACCAGAAGAGCAATTCAAAATGTACAAGTGATATATTAAAATCATCTTTCCAGCTTGAATTACAATGATGCATTGGGGCAACGATTTTGTGAGAAACATCTTCACCCTTAAATAAAGATTTTCTTAATTCCTTACCTGTGTGCTAATTAGATATCACCTTGTTTTCATATTAAACAGACTTCCACATGAGAAAGCAGCAAGGATGCAGTGGCGTTAATGTTTCCTGGTGTCAACCTGTATTATTTCAGTAGACATTGAAATGAGGATGCATCTTACTGCCTTTCCAATGAAGCAAGTTTAATTTAGTAATAGGTGAAAAACCATCCCTACAAAGGTGTTAATCAGAGACTTGGCTTTGTGGACAATTTTCAGAGAACAAATTTGTTAGCATAAAAATAAAGCCAGAAAATGAAGAGCTGTTTAATCACGCAATTTGATTTTTTTTGCCAGCATATTTCTTTTTCTCTGCAACCCACTGCTAAATTGTGCTTCCTAGATGTTTTTATAAAATCACTGAATCAAATCTAACTCTGATTAAATCAGAGAAGGCAAGGTACCCTACACCATAACAGGGGGTATGAAATTTGACTTGCCTACTTAAAGATCACCAAAATCTGATAACAAGGTCAATTAGGTCCCTGGGTGGGATTGAACCACCAACCTTTTGGTTAATAGCCATACATACTAACTGATTGCGCCACAGAGACACTTTGCAAAAGTTCATACTGACAAAGGCTAATAAGCATTCATCTAAAACGTTTCCTAGAAAAACTTAAAAAAGTCAATAATCTGGAGAGTTTTTGTAAGATGTTTCTTCCATCAACCAACGAAGAAACACATTGGTACTTTCCCATGATGAGTGAGTGCTTCAGGATCTCTTGCACTTACATGTGCAGCAGAGTACTGCAATGGAAGCATGCTGGGCCCATAAGCCAGAGGTAGGCAGATTGAAACTATCCTCTGCTATATGCATTTTTTTTTGTTAATTAAAGTAATCCAAAACTGGGATTGATATTTTGGCTCTTTTATTTTTACTTAAAGTACAATAACTTTTACCATTTTAATTTGTTTTAATAGTATATTGACAGTATTGTTTTCTTTCAGAAATCCACTTCATTTTCTTTACCCTATTATTAAAATGGTAATTGACAAATACAAACTACATTGTCACCAGAAGAGCAATACAAAATGTACAAGTGATATATTAAAATCATCTTTCCAGCTTGAATTTCAATGATGCATTGGGGCAACGATTTTGTGAGAAACATCTTCACCCTTAAATAAAGATTTTATTAATTCCTTACCTGTGTGCTAATTAGATATCACCTTGTTTTCACATTAAACAGACTTCCACATGAGAAAGCAGCAAGGATGCAGTGGCGTTAATGTTTCCTGGTGTCAACCTGTATTATTTCAGTAGACATTGAAATGAGGATGCATCTTGCTGCCTTTCCAATGAAGCAAGTTTAATTTAGTAATAGGTGAAAAACCATCCCTACAAAGGTGTTAATCAGAGACTTGGCTTTGTGGACACTTTTCAGAGAACAAATTTGTTAGCATAAAAATAAAGCCAGAAAATGAAGAGCTGTTTAAGCTGCTTTCTCATGTGGAAGTCTGTTTTATGTGAAAACAAGGTGATATCTAATTAGCACACAGGTAAGGAATTAAGAAAATCTTTATTTAAGGGTGAAGATGTTTCTCACAAAATCGTTGCCCCAATGCATCATTGAAATTCAAGCTGGAAAGATGATTTTAATATATCACTTGTACATTTTGTATTGCTCTTCTGGTGACAATGTAGTTTGTTTTTGTCAATTACCATTTTAATAATAGGGTAAAGAAAATGAAGTGGATTTCTGAAAGAAAACAATACTGTCAATATACTATTAAAACAAATTAAAATTGTAAAAGTTATTGTACTTTAAGTAAAAATAAAAGAGCCAAAATATCAATCCCAGTTTTGGATTACTTTAATTAACAAAAAAAAAATGAATATAGCAGAGGATAGTTTCAATCTGCCTACCTCTGGCTTATGGGCCCAGCATGCTTCCATTGCAGTACTCTGCTGCACATGTAAGTGCAAGAGATCCTGAAGCACTCACTCATCATGGGAAAGTACCAATGTGTTTCTTCGTTGGTTGATGGAAGAAACATCTTACAAAAACTCTCCAGATTATTGACTTTTTAAAGTTTTTCTAGGAAACGTTTTAGATGAATGCTTTTTAGCCTTTGTCAGTATGAACTTTTGCAAAGTGTCTCTGTGGCGCAATCAGTTAGTATGTATGGCTATTAACCAAAAGGTTGGTGGTTCAATCCGACCTAATTGACCTTGTTATCAGATTTTGGTGATCTTTAAGTAGACAAGTCAAAATTTCAAACCCCCTGTTATGGTGTAGGGTACCTGGCCTTCTCTGATGTAATCAGAGTTAGATTTGATTCAGTGATTTTATAAAAACAGCTAGGAAGCACAATTTAGCAGTGGGTTGCAGAGAAAAAGAAATATGCTGGCAAAAAAATCCATTTGAGTGATTAAACAGCTCTTCATTTTCTGGCTTTATTTTTATGCTAACAAATTTGTTCTCTGAAAAGTGTCCACAAAGCCAAGTCTCTGATTAACACCTTTGTAGGGATGGTTTTTCACCTATTACTAAATTAAACTTGCTTCATTGGAAAGGCAGCAAGATGCATCCTCATTTCAATGTCTACTGAAATAATACAGGTTGACACCAGGAAACATTAACGCCACTGCATCCTTGCTGCTTTCTCATGTGGAAGTCTGTTTAATGTGAAAACAAGGTGATATCTAATTAGCACACAGGTAAGGAATTAAGAAAATCTTTATTTAAGGGTGAAGATGTTTCTCACAAAATCGTTGCCCCAATGCATCATTGAAATTCAAGCTGGAAAGATGATTTTAATATATCACTTGTACATTTTGTATTGCTCTTCTGGTGACAATGTAGTTTGTTTTTGTCAATTACCATTTTAATAATAGGGTAAAGAAAATGAAGTGGATTTTTGAAAGAAAACAATACTGTCAATATACTATTAAAACAAATTAAAATGGTAAAAGTTATTGTACTTTAAGTAAAAATAAAAGAGCCAAAATATCAATCCCAGTTTTGGATCACTTTAATTAACAAAAAAAAAAGCATACAGCAGAGGATAGTTTCAATCTGCCTACCTCTGGGTTATGAGCCCAGCATGCTTCCATTGCTGTACTCTGCTGCACATGTAAGTGCAAGAGATCCTGAAGCACTCACTCATCATGGGAAAGTACCAATGTGTTTCTTCGTTGGTTGATGGAAGAAACATCTTACAAAAACTCTCCAGATTATTGACTTTTTAAAGTTTTTCTAGGAAACGTTTTAGATGAATGCTTATTAGCCCTTGTCAGTATATACTTTTGCAATGTGTCTCTGTGGCGCAATCAGTTAGTGTGTACGGCTATTAACCAAAAGGTTGGTGGTTCAATCCCACCCAGGTACGTAATTGACCTTGTTATCAGATTTTGGTGATCTTTAAGTAGACAAGTCAAAATTTCAAACCCCCTGTTATGGTGTAGGGTACCTGGCCTTCTCTGATGTAATCAGAGTTAGATTTGATTCAGTGATTTTATAAAAACATCTAGGAAGCACAATTTAGCAGTGGGTTGCAGAGAAAAAGAAATATGCTGGCAAAAAAATCCATTTGAGTGATTAAACAGCTCTTCATTTTCTGGCTTTATTTTTATGCTAACAAATTTGTTCTCTGAAAAGTGTCCACAAAGCCAAGTCTCTGATTAACACCTTTGTAGGGATGGTTTTTCACCTATTACTAAATTAAACTTGCTTCATTGGAAAGGCAGCAAGATGCATCCTCATTTCAATGTCTACTGAAATAATACAGGTTGACACCAGGAAACATTAACGCCACTGCATCCTTGCTGCTTTCTCATGTGGAAGTCTGTTTAATGTGAAAACAAGGTGATATCTAATTAGCACACAGGTAAGGAATTAAGAAAATCTTTATTTAAGGGTGAAGATGTTTCCCACAAAATCGTTGCCCCAATGCATCATTGAAATTCAAGCTGGAAAGATGATTTTAATATATCACTTGTACATTTTGTATTGCTCTTCTGGTGACAATGTAGTTTGTTTTTGTCAATTACCATTTTAATAATAGGGTAAAGAAAATGAAGTGGATTTCTGAAAGAAAACAATACTGTCAATATACTATTAAAACAAATTAAAATGGTAAAAGTTATTGTACTTTAAGTAAAAATAAAAGAGCCAAAATATCAATCCCAGTTTTGGATTACTTTAATTAACAAAAAAAAAATGCAGATAGCAGAGGATAGTTTCAATCTGCCTACCTCTGGCTTATGGGCCCAGCATGCTTCCATTGCAGTACTGTGCTGCACATGTAAGTGCAAGAGATCCTGAAGCACTCACTCATCATGGGAAAGTACCAATGTGTTTCTTCGTTGGTTGATGGAAGAAACATCTTACAAAAACTCTCCAGATTATTGACTTTTTAAAGTTTTTCTAGGAAACGTTTTAGATGAATGCTTATTAGCCTTTGTCAGTATGAACTTTTGCAAAGTGTCTCTGTGGCGCAATCAGTTAGTATGTACGGCTATTAACCAAAAGGTTGGTGGTTCAATCCCACCCAGGGACCTAATTGACCTTGTTATCAGATTTTGGTGATCTTTAAGTAGACAAGTCAAATTTCATACCCCCTGTTATGGTGTAGGGTACCTGGCCTTCTCTGATGTAATCAGAGTTAGATTTGATTCAGTGATTTTATAAAAACATCTAGGAAGCACAATTTAGCAGTGGGTTGCAGAGAAAAAGAAATATGCTGGCAAAAAAATCAAATTGCGTGATTAAACAGCTCTTCATTTTCTGGCTTTATTTTTATGCTAACAAATTTGTTCTCTGAAAAGTGTCCACAAAGCCAAGTCTCTGATTAACACCTTTGTAGGGATGGTTTTTCACCTATTACTAAATTAAACTTGCTTCATTGGACAGGCAGCAAGATGCATCCTCATTTCAATGTCTACTGAAATAATACAGGTTGACACCAGGAAACATTAACGCCACTGCATCCTTGCTGCTTTCTCATGTGGAAGTCTGTTTAATGTGAAAACAAGGTGATATCTAATTAGCACACAGTTAAGAAATTACGAAAATCTTTATTTAAGGGTGAAGATGTTTCTCACAAAATCGTTGCCCCAATGCATCATTGAAATTCAAGCTGGAAAGATGATTTTAATATATCACTTGTACATTTTGTATTGCTCTTCTGGTGACAATGTAGTTTGTTTTTGTCAATTACCATTTTAATAATAGGGTAAAGAAAATGAAGTGGATTTCTGAAAGAAAACAATACTGTCAATATACTATTAAAACAAATTAAAATGGTAAAAGTTATTGTACTTTAAGTAAAAATAAAAGAGCCAAAATATCAATCCCAGTTTTGGATTACTTTAATTAACAAAAAAAAATGCATATAGCAGAGGATAGTTTCAATCTGCCTACCTCTGGGTTATGGGCCCAGCATGCTTCCATTGCAGTACTCTGCTGCACATGTAAGTGCAAGAGATCCTGAAGCACTCACTCATCATGGGAAAGTACCAATGTGTTTCTTCGTTGGTTGATGGAAGAAACATCTTACAAAAACTCTCCAGATTATTGACTTTTTAAAGTTTTTCTAGGAAACGTTTTAGATGAATGCTTATTAGCCTTTGTCAGTAGGAACTTTTGCAAAGTGTCTCTGTGGCGCAATCAGTTAGTATGTACGGCTATTAACCAAAAGGTTGGTGGTTCAATCCCACCCAGGGACCTAATTGACCTTGTTATCAGATTTTGGTGATCTTTAAGTAGACAAGTCAAATTTCATACCCCCTGTTATGGTGTAGGGTACCTGGCCTTCTCTGATGTAATCAGAGTTAGATTTGATTCAGTGATTTTATAAAAACATCTAGGAAGCACAATTTAGCAGTGGGTTGCAGAGAAAAAGAAATATGCTGGCAAAAAAATCAAATTGCGTGATTAAACAGCTCTTCATTTTCTGGCTTTATTTTTATGCTAACAAATTTGTTCTCTGAAAAGTGTCCACAAAGCCAAGTCTCTGATTAACACCTTTGTAGGGATGGTTTTTCACCTATTACTAAATTAAACTTGCTTCATTGGAAAGGCAGCAAGATGCATCCTCATTTCAATGTCTACTGAAATAATACAGGTTGACACCAGGAAACATTAACGCCACTGCATCCTTGCTGCTTTCTCATGTGGAAGTCTGTTTAATGTGAAAACAAGGTGATATCTAATAAGCACACAGGTAAGAAATTACGAAAATCTTTATTTAAGGGTGAAGATTTCTCACAAAATCGTTGCCCCAATGCATCATTGAAATTCAAGCTGGAAAGATGATTTTAATATATCACTTGTACATTTTGTATTGCTCTTCTGGTGACAATGTAGTTTGTTTTTGTCAATTACCATTTAAATAATAGGGTAAAGAAAATGAAGTGGATTTTTGAAAGAAAACAATACTGTCAATATACTATTAAAACAAAATAAATGGTAAAAGTTATTGTACTTTAAGTAAAAATAAAAGAGACAAAATATCAATCCCAGTTTTGGATTACTTTAATTAACAAAAAAAAATGCATATAGCAGAGGATAGTTTCAATCTGCCTACCTCTGGCTTATGGGCCCAGCATGCTTCCATTGCAGTACTCTGCTGCACATGTAAGTGCAAGAGATCCTGAAGCACTCACTCATCATGGGAAAGTACCAATGTGTTTCTTCGTTGGTTGATGGAAGAAACATCTTACAAAAACTCTCCAGATTATTGACTTTTTAAAGTTTTTCTAGGAAACGTTTTAGATGAATGCTTATTAGCCTTTGTCAGTATGAACTTTTGAAAAGTATCTCTGTGGCGCAATCAGTTAGCATGTATGGCTATTAACCAAAAGGTTGGTGGTTCAATCCCACCCAGGGACGTAATTGACCTTGTTATCAGATTTTGGTGATCTTTAAGTAGACAAGTCAAATTTCATACCCCCTGTTATGGTGTAGGGTACCTGGCCTTCTCTGATGTAATCAGAGTTAGATTTGATTCAGTGATTTTATAAAAACATCTAGGAAGCACAATTTAGCAGTGGGTTGCAGAGAAAAAGAAATATGCTGGCAAAAAAATCAAATTGCGTGATTAAACAGCTCTTCATTTTCTGGCTTTATTTTTATGCTAACAAATTTGTTCTCTGAAAAGTGTCCACAAAGCCAAGTCTCTGATTAACACCTTTGTAGGGATGGTTTTTCACCTATTACTAAATTAAACTTGCTTCATTGGAAAGGCAGCAAGATGCATCCTCATTTCAATGTCTACTGAAATAATACAGGTTGACACCAGGAAACATTAACGCCACTGCATCCTTGCTGCTTTCTCATGTGGAAGTCTGTTTAATATGAAAACAAGGTGATATCTAATTAGCACACAGGTAAGGAATTAAGAAAATCTTTATTTAAGGGTGAAGATGTTTCTCACAAAATCGTTGCCCCAATGCATCATTGAAATTCAAGCTGGAAAGATGATTTTAATATATCACTTGTACATTTTGAATTGCTCTTCTGGTGACAATGTAGTTTGTTTTTGTCAATTACCATTTAAATAATAGGGTAAAGAAAATTAAGTGGATTTTTGAAAGAAAACAATACTGTCAATATACTATTAAAACAAATTAAAATGGTAAAAGTTATTGTACTTTAAGTAAAAATAAAAGAGCCAAAATATCAATCCCAGTTTTGGATTACTTTAATTAACAAACAAAAAAATGCATATAGCAGAGAATAGTTTCAATCTGCCTACCTCTGGGTTATGGGCCCAGCATGCTTCCATTGCTGTACTCTGCTGCACATGTAAGTGCAAGAGATCCTGAAGCACTCACTCATCATGGGAAAGTACCAATGTGTTTCTTCGTTGGTTGATGGAAGAAACATCTTACAAAAACTCTCCAGATTATTGACTTTTTAAAGTTTTTCTAGGAAACGTTTTAGATGAATGCTTATTAGCCCTTGTCAGTATATACTTTCACAATGTGTCTCTGTGGCGCAATCAGTTAGTGTGTACTGCTATTAACCAAAAGGTTGGTGGTTCAATCCCACCCAGGTACGTAATTGACCTTGTTATCAGATTTTGGTGATCTTTAAGTAGACAAGTCAAAATTTCAAACCCCCTGTTATGGTGTAGGGTACCTGGCCTTCTCTGATGTAATCAGAGTTAGATTTGATTCAGTGATTTTATAAAAACAGCTAGGAAGCACAATTTAGCAGTGGGTTGCAGAGAAAAAGAAATATGCTGGCAAAAAAATCCATTTGAGTGATTAGGATGCAGTGGCGTTAATGTTTCCTGGTGTCAACCTGTATTATTTCAGTTGACATTGAAATGAGGATGCATCTTGCTGCCTTTCCAATGAAGCAAGTTTAATTTAGTAATAGGTGAAAAACCGTCCCTACAAAGGTGTTAATCAGAGACTTGGCTTTGTGGACACTTTTCAGAGAACAAATTTGTTAGCATAAAAATAAAGCCAGAAAATGAAGAGCTGTTTAATCACTCAAATGGATTTTTTTGCCAGCATATTTCTTTTTCTCTGCAACCCAATGCTAAATTGTGCTTCCTAGCTGTTTTTATAAAATCACTGAATCAAATCTAACTCTGATTACATCAGAGAAGGCCAGGTACCCTACACCATAACAGGGGGTTTGAAATTTTGACTTGTCTACTTAAAGATCACCAAAATCTGATAACAAGGTCAATTACGTACCTGGGTGGGATTGAACCACCAACCTTTTGGTTAATAGCCGTATACACTAACTAATTGGGCCACAGAGACACATTGCGAAAGTATATACTGACAAGGGCTAATAAGCATTCATCTAAAACGTTTCCTAGAAAAACTTTAAAAAGTCAATAATCTGGAGAGTTTTTGTAAGATGTTTCTTCCATCAACCAACGAAGAAACACATTGGTACTTTCCCATGATGAGTGAGTGCTTCAGGATCTCTTGCACTTACATGTGCAGCAGAGTACAGCAATGGAAGCATGCTGGGCTCATAACCCAGAGGTAGGCAGACTGAAACTATCCTCTGCTGTATGCTTTTTTTTTTGTTAATTAAAGTGATCCAAAACTGGGATTGATATTTTGGCTCTTTTATTTTTACTTAAAGTACAATAACTTTTACCATTTTAATTTGTTTTAATAGTATATTGACAGTATTGTTTTCTTTCAAAAATCCACTTAATTTTCTTTACCCTATTATTAAAATGGTAATTGACAAAAACTAACTACATTGTCACCAGAAGAGCAATACAAAATGTACAAGTGATATATTAAAATCATCTTTCCAGCTTGAATTTCAATGATGCATTGGGGCAACGATTTTGTGAGAAACATCTTCACCCTTAAATAAAGATTTTCTTAATTCCTTACCTGTGTGCTAATTAGATATCACCTTGTTTTCACATTAAACAGACTTCCACATGAGAAAGCAGCAAGGAAGCAGTGGCGTTAATGTTTCCTGGTGTCAACCTGTATTATTTCAGTAGACATTGAAATGAGGATGCATCTTGCTGCCTTTCCAATGAAGCAAGTTTAATTTAGTAATAGGTGAAAAACCATCCCTACAAAGGTGTTAATCAGAGACTTGGCTTTGTGGACACTTTTCAGAGAACAAATTTGTTAGCATAAAAATAAAGCCAGAAAATGAAGAGCTGTTTAATCACGCAATTTGATTTTTTTGCCAGCATATTTCTTTTTCTCTGCAACCCACTGCTAAATTGTGCTTCCTAGATGTTTTTATAAAATCACTGAATCAAATCTAACTCTGATTACATCAGAGAAGGCCAGGTACCCTACACCATAACAGGGGGTATGAAATTTGACTTGTCTACTTAAAGATCACCAAAATCTGATAACAAGGTCAATTATGTCCCTGGGTGGGATTGAACCACCAACCTTTTGGTTAATAGCCATACATACTAACTGATTGCGCCACAGAGACACTTTGCAAAAGTTGCTACTGACAAAGGCTAATAAGCATTCATCTAAAACGTTTCCTAGAAAAACTTTAAAAAGTCAATAATCTGGAGAGTTTTTGTAAGATGTTTCTTCCATCAACCAACGAAAAAACACATTGGTACTTTCCCATGATGAGTGAGTGCTTCAGGATCTCTTGCACTTACATGTGCAGCAGAGTACTGCAATGGAAGCATGCTGGGCCCATAAGCCAGAGGTAGGCAGATTGAAACTATTCTCTGCTATATGCATTTTTTTTGTTAATTAAAGTAATCCAAAACTGGGATTGATATTTTGGCTCTTTTATTTTTACTTAAAGTACAATAACTTTTACCATTTTAATTTGTTTTAATAGTATATTGACAGTATTGTTTTCTTTCAAAAATCCACTTAATTTTCTTTACCCTATTATTAAAATGGTAATTGACCAAAACAAACTACATTGTCACCAGAAGAGCAATACAAAATGTACAAGTGATATATTAAAATCATCTTTCCAGCTTGAATTTCAATGATGCATTGGGGCAACGATTTTGTGAGAAACATCTTCACCCTTAAATAAAGATTTTCTTAATTCCTTACCTGTGTGCTAATTAGATATCACCTTGTTTTCACATTAAACAGACTTCCACATGAGAAAGCAGCAAGGATGCAGTGGCGTTAATGTTTCCTGGTGTCAACCTGTATTATTTCAGTAGACATTGAAATGAGGATGCATCTTGCTGCCTTTCCAATGAAGCAAGTTTAATTTAGTAATAGGTGAAAAACTATCCCTACAAAGGTGTTAATCAGAGACTTGGCTTTGTGGACACTTTTCAGAGAACAAATTTGTTAGCATAAAAATAAAGCCAGAAAATGAAGAGCTGTTTAATCACTCAAATGGATTTTTTTGCCAGCATTTTTCTTTTTCTCTGCAACCCACTGCTAAATTGTGCTTCCTAGCTGTTTTTATAAAATCACTGAATCAAATCTAACTCTGATTACATCAGAGAAGGCCAGGTACCCTACACCATAACAGGGGGTATGAAATTTGACTTGTCTACTTAAAGATCACCAAAATCTGATAACAACGTCAATTACGTCCCTGGGTGGGATTGAACCACCAACCTTTTGGTTAATAGCCTTACACACTAACTGATTGCGCCACAGAGACACTTTGCAAAAGTACATACTGACAAATGCTAATAAGCATTCATCTAAAACGTTTCCTAGAAAAACTTAAAAAAGTCAATAATCTGGAGAGTTTTTGTAAGATGTTTCTTCTATCAACCAACGAAGAAACACATTGGTACTTTCCCATGATGAGTGAGTGCTTCAGGATCTCTTGCACTTACATGTGCAGCAGAGTACAGCAATGGAAGCATGCTGGGCTCATAACCCAGAGGTAGGCAGATTGAAACTATCCTCTGCTATATGCATTTTTTTTTTGTTAATTAAAGTAATCCAAAACTGGGCTTGATATTTTGGCTCTTTTATTTTTACTTAAAGTACAATAACTTTTACCATTTATTTTGTTTTAATAGTATATTGACAGTATTGTTTTCTTTCAAAAATCCACTTCATTTTCTTTACCCTATTATTAAAATGGTAATTGACAAAAACAAACTACATTGTCACCAGAAGAGCAATACAAATGTACAAGTGATATATTAAAATCATCTTTCCAGCTTGAATTTCAATGATGCATTGGGGCAACGATTTTGTGAGAAACATCTTCACCCTTAAATAAAGATTTTCGTAATTTCTTACCTGTGTGCTAATTAGATATCACCTTGTTTTCACATTAAACAGACTTCCACATGAGAAAGCAGCAAGGATGCAGTGGCGTTAATGTTTCCTGGTGTCAACCTGTATTATTTCAGTAGACATTGAAATGAGGATGCATCTTGCTGCCTTTCCAATGAAGCAAGTTTAATTTAGTAATAGGTGAAAAACCATCCCTACAAAGGTGTTAATCAGAGACTTGGCTTTGTGGACACTTTTCAGAGAACAAATTTGTTAGCATAAAAATAAAGCCAGAAAATGAAGAGCTGTTTAATCACGCAATTTGATTTTTTTGCCAGCATATTTCTTTTTCTCTGCAACCCACTGCTAAATTGTGCTTCCTAGGTGTTTTTATAAAATCACTGAATCAAATCTAACTCTGATTACATCAGAGAAGGCCAGGTACCCTACACCATAACAGGGGGTATGAAATTTGACTTGTCTACTTAAAGATCACCAAAATCTGATAACAAGGTCAATTAGGTACCTGGGTGGGATTGAACCACCAACCTTTTGGTTAATAGCCATACATACTAACTGATTGCGCCACAGAGACACTTTGCAAAAGTTCCTACTGACAAAGGCTAATAAGCATTCATCTAAAATGTTTCCTAGAAAAACTTTAAAAAGTCAATAATCTGGAGAGTTTTTGTAAGATGTTTCTTCCATCAACCAACAAAGAAACACATTGGTACTTTCCCATGATGAGTGAGTGCTTCAGGATCTCTTGCACTTACATGTGCAGCAGAGTACTGCAATGGAAGCATGCTGGGCCCATAACCCAGAGGTAGGCAGATTGAAACTATCCTCTGCTATATGCATTTTTTTTTGTTAATTAAAGTAATCCAAAACTGGGATTGATATTTTGGCTCTTTTATTTTTACTTAAAGTACAATAACTTTTACCATTTTAATTTGTTTTAATAGTATATTGACAGTATTGTTTTCTTTCAAAAATCCACTTAATTTTCTTTACCCTATTATTAAAATGGTAATTGACAAAAACTAACTACATTGTCACCAGAAGAGCAATACAAAATGTACAAGTGATATATTAAAATCATCTTTCCAGCTTGAATTTCAATGATGCATTGGGGCAACGATTTTGTGAGAAACATCTTCACCCTTAAATAAAGATTTTCTTAATTCCTTACCTGTGTGCTAATTAGATATCACCTTGTTTTCACATTAAACAGACTTCCACATGAGAAAGCAGCAAGGAAGCAGTGGCGTTAATGTTTCCTGGTGTCAACCTGTATTATTTCAGTAGACATTGAAATGAGGATGCATCTTGCTGCCTTTCCAATGAAGCAAGTTTAATTTAGTAATAGGTGAAAAACCATCCCTACAAAGGTGTTAATCAGAGACTTGGCTTTGTGGACACTTTTCAGAGAACAAATTTGTTAGCATAAAAATAAAGCCAGAAAATGAAGAGCTGTTTAATCACGCAATTTGATTTTTTTGCCAGCATATTTCTTTTTCTCTGCAACCCACTGCTAAATTGTGCTTCCTAGATGTTTTTATAAAATCACTGAATCAAATCTAACTCTGATTACATCAGAGAAGGCCAGGTACCCTACACCATAACAGGGGGTATGAAATTTGACTTGTCTACTTAAAGATCACCAAAATCTGATAACAAGGTCAATTATGTCCCTGGGTGGGATTGAACCACCAACCTTTTGGTTAATAGCCATACATACTAACTGATTGCGCCACAGAGACACTTTGCAAACGTTCCTACTGACAAAGGCTAATAAGCATTCATCTAAAACGTTTCCTAGAAAAACTTTAAAAAGTCAATAATCTGGAGAGTTTTTGTAAGATGTTTCTTCCATCAACCAACGAAAAAACACATTGGTACTTTCCCATGATGAGTGAGTGCTTCAGGATCTCTTGCACTTACATGTGCAGCAGAGTACTGCAATGGAAGCATGCTGGGCCCATAAGCCAGAGGTAGGCAGATTGAAACTATCCTCTGCTATATGCATTTTTTTTGTTAATTAAAGTAATCCAAAACTGGGATTGATATTTTGGCTCTTTTATTTTTACTTAAAGTACAATAACTTTTACCATTTTAATTTGTTTTAATAGTATATTGACAGTATTGTTTTCTTTCAAAAATCCACTTCATTTTCTTTACCCTATTATTAAAATGGTAATTGACCAAAACAAACTACATTGTCACCAGAAGAGCAATACAAAATGTACAAGTGATATATTAAAATCATCTTTCCAGCTTGAATTTCAATGATGCATTGGGGCAACGATTTTGTGAGAAACATCTTCACCCTTAAATAAAGATTTTCTTAATTCCTTACCTGTGTGCTAATTAGATATCACCTTGTTTTCACATTAAACAGACTTCCACATGAGAAAGCAGCAAGGATGCAGTGGCGTTAATGTTTCCTGGTGTCAACCTGTATTATTTCAGTAGACATTGAAATGAGGATGCATCTTGCTGCCTTTCCAATGAAGCAAGTTTAATTTAGTAATAGGTGAAAAACCATCCCTACAAAGGTGTTAATCAGAGACTTGGCTTTGTGGACACTTTTCAGAGAACAAATTTGTTAGCATAAAAATAAAGCCAGAAAATGAAGAGCTGTTTAATCACTCAAATGGATTTTTTTGCCAGCATTTTTCTTTTTCTCTGCAACCCACTGCTAAATTGTGCTTCCTAGCTGTTTTTATAAAATCACTGAATCAAATCTAACTCTGATTACATCAGAGAAGGCCAGGTACCCTACACCATA
The DNA here is from genome assembly GCF_028390025.1 of Pseudophryne corroboree. Lineage (NCBI taxonomy): Eukaryota > Metazoa > Chordata > Amphibia > Anura > Myobatrachidae > Pseudophryne > Pseudophryne corroboree. The sequence continues at coordinate 47,734 of NW_026970169.1, forward strand.
ACAGGGGGTATGAAATTTGACTTGTCTACTTAAAGATCACCAAAATCTGATAACAAGGTCAATTACGTCCCTGGGTGGGATTGAACCACCAACCTTTTGGTTAATAGCCTTACACACTAACTGATTGCGCCACAGAGACACTTTGCAAAAGTACATACTGACAAATGCTAATAAGCATTCATCTAAAACGTTTCCTAGAAAAACTTAAAAAAGTCAATAATCTGGAGAGTTTTTGTAAGATGTTTCTTCTATCAACCAACGAAGAAACACATTGGTACTTTCCCATGATGAGTGAGTGCTTCAGGATCTCTTGCACTTACATGTGCAGCAGAGTACAGCAATGGAAGCATGCTGGGCTCATAACCCAGAGGTAGGCAGATTGAAACCATCCTCTGCTATATGCATTTTTTTTTGTTAATTAAAGTAATCCAAAACTGGGATTGATATTTTGGCTCTTTTATTTTTACTTAAAGTACAATAACTTTTACCATTTATTTTGTTTTAATAGTATATTGACAGTATTGTTTTCTTTCAAAAATCCACTTCATTTTCTTTACCCTATTATTAAAATGGTAATTGACAAAAACAAACTACATTGTCACCAGAAGAGCAATACAAATGTACAAGTGATATATTAAAATCATCTTTCCAGCTTGAATTTCAATGATGCATTGGGGCAACGATTTTGTGAGAAACATCTTCACCCTTAAATAAAGATTTTCGTAATTTCTTACCTGTGTGCTAATTAGATATCACCTTGTTTTCACATTAAACAGACTTCCACATGAGAAAGCAGCAAGGATGCAGTGGCGTTAATGTTTCCTGGTGTCAACCTGTATTATTTCAGTAGACATTGAAATGAGGATGCATCTTGCTGCCTTTCCAATGAAGCAAGTTTAATTTAGTAATAGGTGAAAAACCATCCCTACAAAGGTGTTAATCAGAGACTTGGCTTTGTGGACACTTTTCAGAGAACAAATTTGTTAGCATAAAAATAAAGCCAGAAAATGAAGAGCTGTTTAATCACGCAATTTGATTTTTTTGCCAGCATATTTCTTTTTCTCTGCAACCCACTGCTAAATTGTGCTTCCTAGATGTTTTTATAAAATCACTGAATCAAATCTAACTCTGATTACATCAGAGAAGGCCAGGTACCCTACACCATAACAGGGGGTATGAAATTTGACTTGTCTACTTAAAGATCACCAAAATCTGATAACAAGGTCAATTAGGTACCTGGGTGGGATTGAACCACCAACCTTTTGGTTAATAGCCATACATACTAACTGATTGCGCCACAGAGACACTTTGCAAAAGTTCCTACTGACAAAGGCTAATAAGCATTCATCTAAAACGTTTCCTAGAAAAACTTTAAAAAGTCAATAATCTGGAGAGTTTTTGTAAGATGTTTCTTCCATCAACCAACAAAGAAACACATTGGTACTTTCCCATGATGAGTGAGTGCTTCAGGATCTCTTGCACTTACATGTGCAGCAGAGTACTGCAATGGAAGCATGCTGGGCCCATAACCCAGAGGTAGGCAGATTGAAACTATCCTCTGCTATATGCATTTTTTTTGTTAATTAAAGTAATCCAAAACTGGGATTGATATTTTGGCTCTTTTATTTTTACTTAAAGTACAATAACTTTTACCATTTCAATTTGTTTTAATAGTATATTGACAGTATTGTTTTCTTTCAAAAATCCACTTAATTTTCTTTATCCTATTATTAAAATGGTAATTGACAAAAACTAACTACATTGTCACCAGAAGAGCAATACAAAATGTACAAGTGATATATTAAAATCATCTTTCCAGCTTGAATTTCAATGATGCATTGGGGCAACGATTTTGTGAGAAACATCTTCACCCTTAAATAAAGATTTTCTTAATTTCTTACCTGTGTGCTAATTAGATATCACCTTGTTTTCACATTAAACAGACTTCCACATGAGAAAGCAGCAAGGAAGCAGTGGCGTTAATGTTTCCTGGTGTCAACCTGTATTATTTCAGTAGACATTGAAATGAGGATGCATCTTGCTGCCTTTCCAATGAAGCAAGTTTAATTTAGTAATAGGTGAAAAACCATCCCTACAAAGGTGTTTATCAGAGACTTGGCTTTGTGGACACTTTTCAGAGAACAAATTTGTTAGCATAAAAATAAAGCCAGAAAATGAAGAGCTGTTTAATCACGCAATTTGATTTTTTTGCCAGCATATTTCTTTTTCTCTGCAACCCACTGCTAAATTGTGCTTCCTAGATGTTTTTATAAAATCACTGAATCAAATCTAACTCTGATTACATCAGAGAAGGCCAGGTACCCTACACCATAACAGGGGGTATGAAATTTGACTTGTCTACTTAAAGATCACCAAAATCTGATAACAAGGTCAATTATGTCCCTGGGTGGGATTGAACCACCAACCTTTTGGTTAATAGCCATACATACTAACTGATTGCGCCACAGAGACACTTTGCAAAAGTTCCTACTGACAAAGGCTAATAAGCATTCATCTAAAACGTTTCCTAGAAAAACTTTAAAAAGTCAATAATCTGGAGAGTTTTTGTAAGATGTTTCTTCCATCAACCAACGAAAAAACACATTGGTACTTTCCCATGATGAGTGAGTGCTTCAGGATCTCTTGCACTTACATGTGCAGCAGAGTACTGCAATGGAAGCATGCTGGGCCCATAAGCCAGAGGTAGGCAGATTGAAACTATCCTCTGCTATATGCATTTTTTTTGTTAATTAAAGTAATCCAAAACTGGGATTGATATTTTGGCTCTTTTATTTTTACTTAAAGTACAATAACTTTTACCATTTTAATTTGTTTTAATAGTATATTGACAGTATTGTTTTCTTTCAAAAATCCACTTCATTTTCTTTACCCTATTATTAAAATGGTAATTGACCAAAACAAACTACATTGTCACCAGAAGAGCAATACAAAATGTACAAGTGATATATTAAAATCATCTTTCCAGCTTGAATTTCAATGATGCATTGGGGCAACGATTTTGTGAGAAACATCTTCACCCTTAAATAAAGATTTTCTTAATTCCTTACCTGTGTGCTAATTAGATATCACCTTGTTTTCACATTAAACAGACTTCCACATGAGAAAGCAGCAAGGATGCAGTGGCGTTAATGTTTCCTGGTGTCAACCTGTATTATTTCAGTAGACATTGAAATGAGGATGCATCTTGCTGCCTTTCCAATGAAGCAAGTTTAATTTAGTAATAGGTGAAAAACCATCCCTACAAAGGTGTTAATCAGAGACTTGGCTTTGTGGACACTTTTCAGAGAACAAATTTGTTAGCATAAAAATAAAGCCAGAAAATGAAGAGCTGTTTAATCACTCAAATGGATTTTTTTGCCAGCATTTTTCTTTTTCTCTGCAACCCACTGCTAAATTGTGCTTCCTAGCTGTTTTTATAAAATCACTGAATCAAATCTAACTCTGATTACATCAGAGAAGGCCAGGTACCCTACACCATAACAGGGGGTATGAAATTTGACTTGTCTACTTAAAGATCACCAAAATCTGATAACAAGGTCAATTACGTCCCTGGGTGGGATTGAACCACCAACCTTTTGGTTCATAGCCTTACACACTAACTGATTGCGCCACAGAGACACTTTGCAAAAGTACATACTGACAAATGCTAATAAGCATTCATCTAAAACGTTTCCTAGAAAAACTTAAAAAAGTCAATAATCTGGAGAGTTTTTGTAAGATGTTTCTTCTATCAACCAACGAAGAAACACATTGGTACTTTCCCATGATGAGTGAGTGCTTCAGGATCTCTTGCACTTACATGTGCAGCAGAGTACAGCAATGGAAGCATGCTGGGCTCATAACCCAGAGGTAGGCAGATTGAAACCATCCTCTGCTATATGCATTTTTTTTTTGTTAATTAAAGTAATCCAAAACTGGGATTGATATTTTGGCTCTTTTATTTTTACTTAAAGTACAATAACTTTTACCATTTATTTTGTTTTAATAGTATATTGACAGTATTGTTTTCTTTCAAAAATCCACTTCATTTTCTTTACCCTATTATTAAAATGGTAATTGACAAAAACAAACTACATTGTCACCAGAAGAGCAATACAAATGTACAAGTGATATATTAAAATCATCTTTCCAGCTTGAATTTCAATGATGCATTGGGGCAACGATTTTGTGAGAAACATCTTCACCCTTAAATAAAGATTTTCGTAATTTCTTACCTGTGTGCTAATTAGATATCACCTTGTTTTCACATTAAACAGACTTCCACATGAGAAAGCAGCAAGGATGCAGTGGCGTTAATGTTTCCTGGTGTCAACCTGTATTATTTCAGTAGACATTGAAATGAGGATGCATCTTGCTGCCTTTCCAATGAAGCAAGTTTAATTTAGTAATAGGTGAAAAACCATCCCTACAAAGGTGTTAATCAGAGACTTGGCTTTGTGGACACTTTTCAGAGAACAAATTTGTTAGCATAAAAATAAAGCCAGAAAATGAAGAGCTGTTTAATCACGCAATTTGATTTTTTTGCCAGCATATTTCTTTTTCTCTGCAACCCACTGCTAAATTGTGCTTCCTAGATGTTTTTATAAAATCACTGAATCAAATCTAACTCTGATTACATCAGAGAAGGCCAGGTACCCTACACCATAACAGGGGGTATGAAATTTGACTTGTCTACTTAAAGATCACCAAAATCTGATAACAAGGTCAATTAGGTACCTGGGTGGGATTGAACCACCAACCTTTTGGTTAATAGCCATACATACTAACTGATTGCGCCACAGAGACACTTTGCAAAAGTTCCTACTGACAAAGGCTAATAAGCATTCATCTAAAACGTTTCCTAGAAAAACTTTAAAAAGTCAATAATCTGGAGAGTTTTTGTAAGATGTTTCTTCCATCAACCAACAAAGAAACACATTGGTACTTTCCCATGATGAGTGAGTGCTTCAGGATCTCTTGCACTTACATGTGCAGCAGAGTACTGCAATGGAAGCATGCTGGGCCCATAACCCAGAGGTAGGCAGATTGAAACTATCCTCTGCTATATGCATTTTTTTTGTTAATTAAAGTAATCCAAAACTGGGATTGATATTTTGGCTCTTTTATTTTTACTTAAAGTACAATAACTTTTACCATTTCAATTTGTTTTAATAGTATATTGACAGTATTGTTTTCTTTCAAAAATCCACTTAATTTTCTTTACCCTATTATTAAAATGGTAATTGACAAAAACTAACTACATTGTCACCAGAAGAGCAATACAAAATGTACAAGTGATATATTAAAATCATCTTTCCAGCTTGAATTTCAATGATGCATTGGGGCAACGATTTTGTGAGAAACATCTTCACCCTTAAATAAAGATTTTCTTAATTCCTTACCTGTGTGCTAATTAGATATCACCTTGTTTTCACATTAAACAGACTTCCACATGAGAAAGCAGCAAGGAAGCAGTGGCGTTAATGTTTCCTGGTGTCAACCTGTATTATTTCAGTAGACATTGAAATGAGGATGCATCTTGCTGCCTTTCCAATGAAGCAAGTTTAATTTAGTAATAGGTGAAAAACCATCCCTACAAAGGTGTTTATCAGAGACTTGGCTTTGTGGACACTTTTCAGAGAACAAATTTGTTAGCATAAAAATAAAGCCAGAAAATGAAGAGCTGTTTAATCACGCAATTTGATTTTTTTTCCAGCATATTTCTTTTTCTCTGCAACCCACTGCTAAATTGTGCTTCCTAGATGTTTTTATAAAATCACTGAATCAAATCTAACTCTGATTACATCAGAGAAGGCCAGGTACCCTACACCATAACAGGGGGTATGAAATTTGACTTGTCTACTTAAAGATCACCAAAATCTGATAACAAGGTCAATTATGTCCCTGGGTGGGATTGAACCACCAACCTTTTGGTTAATAGCCATACATACTAACTGATTGCGCCACAGAGACACTTTGCAAAAGTTCCTACTGACAAAGGCTAATAAGCATTCATCTAAAACGTTTCCTAGAAAAACTTTAAAAAGTCAATAATCTGGAGAGTTTTTGTAAGATGTTTCTTCCATCAACCAACGAAAAAACACATTGGTACTTTCCCATGATGAGTGAGTGCTTCAGGATCTCTTGCACTTACATGTGCAGCAGAGTACTGCAATGGAAGCATGCTGGGCCCATAAGCCAGAGGTAGGCAGATTGAAACTATCCTCTGCTATATGCATTTTTTTTGTTAATTAAAGTAATCCAAAACTGGGATTGATATTTTGGCTCTTTTATTTTTACTTAAAGTACAATAACTTTTACCATTTTAATTTGTTTTAATAGTATATTGACAGTATTGTTTTCTTTCAAAAATCCACTTCATTTTCTTTACCCTATTATTAAAATGGTAATTGACCAAAACAAACTACATTGTCACCAGAAGAGCAATACAAAATGTACAAGTGATATATTAAAATCATCTTTCCAGCTTGAATTTCAATGATGCATTGGGGCAACGATTTTGTGAGAAACATCTTCACCCTTAAATAAAGATTTTCTTAATTCCTTACCTGTGTGCTAATTAGATATCACCTTGTTTTCACATTAAACAGACTTCCACATGAGAAAGCAGCAAGGATGCAGTGGCGTTAATGTTTCCTGGTGTCAACCTGTATTATTTCAGTAGACATTGAAATGAGGATGCATCTTGCTGCCTTTCCAATGAAGCAAGTTTAATTTAGTAATAGGTGAAAAACCATCCCTACAAAGGTGTTAATCAGAGACTTGGCTTTGTGGACACTTTTCAGAGAACAAATTTGTTAGCATAAAAATAAAGCCAGAAAATGAAGAGCTGTTTAATCACTCAAATGGATTTTTTTGCCAGCATTTTTCTTTTTCTCTGCAACCCACTGCTAAATTGTGCTTCCTAGCTGTTTTTATAAAATCACTGAATCAAATCTAACTCTGATTACATCAGAGAAGGCCAGGTACCCTACACCATAACAGGGGGTATGAAATTTGACTTGTCTACTTAAAGATCACCAAAATCTGATAACAAGGTCAATTACGTCCCTGGGTGGGATTGAACCACCAACCTTTTGGTTAATAGCCTTACACACTAACTGATTGCGCCACAGAGACACTTTGCAAAAGTACATACTGACAAATGCTAATAAGCATTCATCTAAAACGTTTCCTAGAAAAACTTAAAAAAGTCAATAATCTGGAGAGTTTTTGTAAGATGTTTCTTCTATCAACCAACGAAGAAACACATTGGTACTTTCCCATGATGAGTGAGTGCTTCAGGATCTCTTGCACTTACATGTGCAGCAGAGTACAGCAATGGAAGCATGCTGGGCTCATAACCCAGAGGTAGGCAGATTGAAACTATCCTCTGCTATATGCATTTTTTTTTGTTAATTAAAGTAATCCAAAACTGGGATTGATATTTTGGCTCTTTTATTTTTACTTAAAGTACAATAACTTTTACCATTTATTTTGTTTTAATAGTATATTGACAGTATTGTTTTCTTTCAAAAATCCACTTCATTTTCTTTACCCTATTATTAAAATGGTAATTGACAAAAACAAACTACATTGTCACCAGAAGAGCAATACAAATGTACAAGTATATTAAAATCATCTTTCCAGCTTGAATTTCAATGATGCATTGGGGCAACGATTTTGTGAGAAACATCTTCACCCTTAAATAAAGATTTTCGTAATTTCTTACCTGTGTGCTAATTAGATATCACCTTGTTTTCACATTAAACAGACTTCCACATGAGAAAGCAGCAAGGATGCAGTGGCGTTAATGTTTCCTGGTGTCAACCTGTATTATTTCAGTAGACATTGAAATGAGGATGCATCTTGCTGCCTTTCCAATGAAGCAAGTTTAATTTAGTAATAGGTGAAAAACCATCCCTACAAAGGTGTTAATCAGAGACTTGGCTTTGTGGACACTTTTCAGAGAACAAATTTGTTAGCATAAAAATAAAGCCAGAAAATGAAGAGCTGTTTAATCACGCAATTTGATTTTTTTGCCAGCATATTTCTTTTTCTCTGCAACCCACTGCTAAATTGTGCTTCCTAGATGTTTTTATAAAATCACTGAATCAAATCTAACTCTGATTACATCAGAGAAGGCCAGGTACCCTACACCATAACAGGGGGTATGAAATTTGACTTGTCTACTTAAAGATCACCAAAATCTGATAACAAGGTCAATTATGTCCCTGGGTGGGATTGAACCACCAACCTTTTGGTTAATAGCCATACATACTAACTGATTGCGCCACAGAGACACTTTGCAAAAGTTCCTACTGACAAAGGCTAATAAGCATTCATCTAAAACGTTTCCTAGAAAAACTTTAAAAAGTCAATAATCTGGAGAGTTTTTGTAAGATGTTTCTTCCATCAACCAACGAAAAAACACATTGGTACTTTCCCATGATGAGTGAGTGCTTCAGGATCTCTTGCACTTACATGTGCAGCAGAGTACTGCAATGGAAGCATGCTGGGCCCATAAGCCAGAGGTAGGCAGATTGAAACTATCCTCTGCTATATGCATTTTTTTTGTTAATTAAAGTAATCCAAAACTGGGATTGATATTTTGGCTCTTTTATTTTTACTTAAAGTACAATAACTTTTACCATTTTAATTTGTTTTAATAGTATATTGACAGTATTGTTTTCTTTCAAAAATCCACTTCATTTTCTTTACCCTATTATTAAAATGGTAATTGACAAAAACTAACTACATTGTCACCAGAAGAGCAATACAACATGTACAAGTGATATATTAAAATCATCTTTCCAGCTTGAATTTCAATGATGCATTGGGGCAACGATTTTGTGAGAAACATCTTCACCCTTAAATAAAGATTTTCTTAATTCCTTACCTGTGTGCTAATTAGATATCACCTTGTTTTCACATTAAACAGACTTCCACATGAGAAAGCAGCAAGGATGCAGTGGCGTTAATGTTTCCTGGTGTCAACCTGTATTATTTCAGTAGAAATTGAAATGAGGATGCATCTTGCTGCCTTTCCAATGAAGCAAGTTTAATTTAGTAATAGGTGAAAAACCATCCCTACAAAGGTGTTAATCAGAGACTTGGCTTTGTGGACACTTTTCAGAGAACAAATTTGTTAGCATAAAAATAAAGCCAGAAAATGAAGAGCTGTTTAATCACTCAAATGGATTTTTTTGCCAGCATATTTCTTTTTCTCTGCAACCCACTGCTAAATTGTGCTTCCTAGCTGTTTTTATAAAATCAGTGAATCAAATCTAACTCTGATTACATCAGAGAAGGCCAGGTACCCTACACCATAACAGGGGGTTTGAAATTTTGACTTGTCTACTTAGAGATCACCAAAATCTGATAACAAGGTCAATTACGTACCTGGGTGGGATTGAACCACCAACCTTTTGGTTAATAGCCGTACACACTAACTGATTGCGCCACAGAGACACATTGCGAAAGTATATACTGACAAGGGCTAATAAGCATTCATCTAAAACGTTTCCTAGAAAAACTTTAAAAAGTCAATAATCTGGAGAGTTTTTGTAAGATGTTTCTTCCATCAACCAACGAAGAAACACATTGGTACTTTCCCATGATGAGTGAGTGCTTCAGGATCTCTTGCACTTACATGTGCAGCAGAGTACAGCAATGGAAGCATGCTGGGCTCATAACCCAGAGGTAGGCAGATTGAAACTATCCTCTGCTGTATGCTTTTTTTTTTTTGTTAATTAAAGTAATCCAAAACTGGGATTGATATTTTGGCTCTTTTATTTTTACTTAAAGTACAATAACTTTTACCATTTTAATTTGTTTTAATAGTATATTGACAGTATTGTTTTCTTTCAAAAATCCACTTAATTTTCTTTACCCTATTATTAAAATGGTAATTGACAAAAACTAACTACATTGTCACCAGAAGAGCAATACAAAATGTACAAGTGATATATTAAAATCATCTTTCCAGCTTGAATTTCAATGATGCATTGGGGCAACGATTTTGTGAGAAACATCTTCACCCTTAAATAAAGATTTTCTTAATTCCTTACCTGTGTGCTAATTAGATATCACCTTGTTTTCACATTAAACAGACTTCCACATGAGAAAGCAGCAAGGATGCAGTGGCGTTAATGTTTCCTGGTGTCAACCTGTATTATTTCAGTAGACATTGAAATGAGGATGCATCTTGCTGCCTTTCCAATGAAGCAAGTTTAATTTAGTAATAGGTGAAAAACTATCCCTACAAAGGTGTTAATCAGAGACTTGGCTTTGTGGACACTTTTCAGAGAACAAATTTGTTAGCATAAAAATAAAGCCAGAAAATGAAGAGCTGTTTAATCACTCAAATGGATTTTTTTGCCAGCATATTTCTTTTTCTCTGCAACCCACTGCTAAATTGTGCTTCCTAGATGTTTTTATAAAATCACTGAATCAAATCTAACTCTGATTACATCAGAGAAGGCCAGGTACCCTACACCATAACAGGGGGTATGAAATTTGACTTGTCTACTTAAAGATCACCAAAATCTGATAACAAGGTCAGTTAGGTCCCTGGGTGGGATTGAACCACCAACCTTTTGGTTAATAGCCATACATACTAACTGATTGCGCCACAGAGACACTTTGCAAAAGTTCATACTGACAAAGGCTAATAAGCATTCATCTAAAACGTTTCCTAGAAAAACTTTAAAAAGTCAATAATCTGGAGAGTTTTTGTAAGATGTTTCTTCCATCAACCAACGAAGAAACACATTGGTACTTTCCCATGATGAGTGAGTGCTTCAGGATCTCTTGCACTTACATGTGCAGCAGAGTACTGCAATGGAAGCATGCTGGGCCCATAACCCAGAGGTAGGCAGATTGAAACTATCCTCTGCTATATGCATTTTTTTTTGTTAATTAAAGTAATCCAAAACTGGGATTGATATTTTGGCTCTTTTATTTTTACTTAAAGTACAATAACTTTTACCATTTATTTTGTTTTAATAGTATATTGACAGTATTGTTTTCTTTCAAAAATCCACTTCATTTTCTTCACCCTATTATTAAAATGGTAATTGACAAAAACAAACTACATTGTCACCAGAAGAGCAATACAAAATGTACAAGTGATATATTAAAATCATCTTTCCAGCTTGAATTTCAATGATGCATTGGGGCAACGATTTTGTGAGAAACATCTTCACCCTTAAATAAAGATTTTCTTAATTCCTTACCTGTGTGCTAATTAGATATCACCCTGTTTTCACATTAAACAGACTTCCACATGAGAAAGCAGCAAGGATGCAGTGGCGTTAATGTTTCCTGGTGTCAACCTGTATTATTTCAGTAGACATTGAAATGAGGATGCATCTTGCTGCCTTTCCAATGAAGCAAGTTTAATTTAGTAATAGGTGAAAAACCATCCCTACAAAGGTGTTAATCAGAGACTTGGCTTTGTGGACACTTTTCAGAGAACAAATTTGTTAGCATAAAAATAAAGCCAGAAAATGAAGAGCTGTTTAATCACGCAATTTGATTTTTTTGCCAGCATATTTTTTTTCTCTGCAACCCACTGCTAAATTGTGCTTCCTAGCTGTTTTTTATAAAATCACTGAATCAAATCTAACTCTGATTACATCAGAGAAGGCCAGGTACCCTACACAATAAGAGGGGGTTTGAAATTTTGACTTGTCTACTTAAATATCACCAAAATCTGATCACAAGGTCAATTACGTTCCTGGGTGGGATTAAACCACCAACCTTTTGGTTAATAACCTTACACACTAACCAATTGCACCACAGAGACACTTTGCAAGAAGTACATACTGACAAAGGCTAATAAGCATTCATCAAGAACGTTTCCTAGAAAAACTTTAAAAAGTCAATAATCTGGAGAGTTTTTGTAAGATGTTTCTTCCATCAACCAATGAAGAAACACATTGGTACTTTCCCATGATGAGTGAGTGCTTCAGGATCTCTTGCACTTACATGTGCAGCAGAGTACTGCAATGGAAGCATGCTGGGCCCATAACCCAGAGATAGGCAGATTGAAACTATCCTTTGCTATATGCATTTTTTTTGTTAATTAAAGTAATCCAAAACTGGGATTGATATTTTTGCTCTTTTATTTTTACTTAAAGTACAATAACTTTTACCATTTTAATTTGTTTTAATAGTATATTGACAGTATTGTTTTCTTTCAAAAATCCACTTAATTTTCTTTACCCTATTATTAAAATGGTAATTGACAAAAACAAACTACATTGTCACCAGAAGAGCAATACAAAATGTACAAGTGATATATTAAAATCATCTTTCCAGCTTGAATTTCAATGATGCATTGGGGCAACGATTTTGTGAGAAACATCTTCACCCTTAAATAAAGATTTTCTTAATTCCTTACCTGTGTGCTAATTAGATATCACCTTGTTTTCACACAATGTTGCGACAATGTAACCCTATTTGCAAAATAGTACTAAATAAGTTTGTCGATGTAAGACATTTGCAAAGGCGCAAACAAAACACGCTGGAAAATGCAACTGAATCTGTTTTTGGAGGTTAGAATAGATGCAGGATCAAGTAGCTCAATGGGTAGGGTGTTTGATTAGAATTCAACAGGTTATAGATTTGAATCCTGGGTATGATAGTTTGAGGTGTTATTTAATAAAGTATGTTTATATATTAGTCACACATGGCTTACTTGTACAAATGGCATGTCACCAGTTAGTGCTGACTGCTGATATGCCATTTGCACAAACACGCCATGTGTGACTGTATATGCATTTAAGGAGGGCACCCCGGCAATACCACAAACCATTGAGTGTCAAGTATACTAGATATATCTTCATATCTCATGTGCTTTCTCTGAGACCAATCTTGTTATGCCCCTTCCCCACAAGGCATGCGCCTTTTGTCCATATTGCAAAAATGGGGAGGGGAGGGGGGGGGGGCATATAATTCTCTGTCACAGGGCACCAAAAAGTCTAGTTATGGCTCTGGTATGCATTATGTAATCTGGCAGACCATATCTCCAACACTGGCTGGTTGGAATAGAAATCCGGTTATCTATATGAGCAAATGACCATCAACGATTTACTCTCAAACACTAGAAAATGGACAAACATGGTCCCCTAAACAAATTGGTTAAATTTTGGGTTTAACCAATTTGTGTAATGACCATTTTTGACCACTTTTCTAGTGTTTGGGAGCAAATAGTTAATTGACATTTGCTACTATACATTACCAGATTTTCATTCCATCCATCCAGACTGGATAGATAGCCTGACAGGTAATTGTGTAGTGTACGCCCAGGATAACTGTCAGTTGTGCTTTCTTTTATGACGGCACATAAATGGGTGGGCAGATCCAGAGCAAGCACTGCCCACTCATGCATAGTTGTCAACTGATGTGAAGTTCCAGGGGGCAATCTCAGTTATAAAGAAAAGTATCTGGAAATTGTCCCTAGTTTAAAAAAAAAATAAAAAAAAAATTGATCAACTCCATTTATTTAGTATGATATCCCAGCAGTCAGAACAACATACTTTATTAAATAACACATCTCAAACTACCATACCCAGGATTCAAACCTATAACCTGTTGAATTCTAATCAAACACCCTACCTATTGAGCTATTTGATCCTGCATAAAAATCGTGAACATTATATGAAGCTATTGGTACTTTGCAAAAAAAAAGTATCAGCATTACAACGCAGCAGATCCATGCAGTTTGCAGCCACACACTACATGTATCTGCTCAGCCACAATGCTGATTATTTCTTCACAAAGTACAAGGTGAGCTCCAAACAGAATTCTCTAGCTTAGAATTATACCTTTCTATGCCAAACCTAGAAGTCGGGCCCCCCACCCTGGGATCCCCCAGAGGGAGGCCTGCACCGTCATGCGGCAGGCTTGTCCGTTTTGGAAGCAGGCTGATGGGCAGCCCAGGCTTGCTTCAGTCTGGGCTTGGCAGGTCTGGAAGCATGAGCTTGCTTTGGGTATGCCTGACCTTGGGTACGCTTTACCTGAGGGATGAAAGGGCCAAGGGAAAGTACTTTTAGCCTTCTGCGTGGTAGGAGTCATACGAGGTAGGCAAGCTGTTTTAGCAGTAGCCAGATCAGCTACAATCTTATTGAGGTCTTCTCCAAAGAGAGTGTCTCCCTTGAAAGGAAGCACCTCCAGGGTTTTCTTGGAATCCATATCCACCGACCAGGATCTCAACCAGCTGTATAAAGTATTACCTTGGAACTGGCTCTCCACTCCCCATTATCTGGTTATCATGGCTTCCTCCGCCAGTGTCCAGACTCGCTTGCTGAAGCTCGGCCACTTCTTCCTAGCAGCAGGCTTCTGGATCACTGGGCAGCAGAGGTGCTTGGGAGCCGGAAGGGGGCGGAGCAATCAGGCAGGCAGTTGCAGTGCTGCCCAGCTATCTGTGGTGTGAGAAGAAGCAGGGGCACCCCACCGCTGGCAGTGCTGCAGCTAGCGGTGGTGGCAGCGGCGAGGCTGCTGGGCTTGGTCTTGAAATAGGTGGAAAGAAGGGTGTTATGGCATGGAATGTACAAACTGCGAGACCCTGCTGGTAGCGCCTTTGTCTATTTAGTAGGAAGGGCACGTAACAGCCGGGGGGCAATGGAGGAAGCCCCTTTAGGGCTGGAGCCCCTTCAGGGCTGGAGCCCGGCGGCAACTGACTCCGTTGTCTCTGGCAGTTCTGCCCCTGGACTAGAGGAATGGTCAAGAACATGGCAACATTTAATGCCAAAAAATGCAAAATCATACACGTCTCAAAAATGCAAAGGCTAACTATAATATTAAGGGCATTATAATGGCAAGAGGAAAGCTATCTAAGTATTACTATTTCAGGTGAGCAATGTAACAAAGCAATAGGAAAGGCAAGTCAGATGCTTGTTTGCATAGGTTAAAGAACCAGTAGCAGAAAAAAGTAATACAGGTTGAGTATCCCATATGCAAATATTCCGAAATACGGAATATTCCGAAATACAGACTTTTTTGAGTGAGACTGAGATAGTGAAACCTTTGTTTTTTGATGGCTCAGTGTACACAAACTTTGTTTAATACTCAAAGTTATTAAAAATATTGTATTAAATGATCTTCAGACTGTGTGTATAAGGTGTATATGACACATGAATGAATTCTGTGAATGTACACACACTTTGTTTAATGCACAAAGTTATAAAAAATATTGGCTAAAATGACCTTCAGGCTGTGTGTATAAGGTGTATATGAAACATAAATGCATTCTGTGCTTAGATTTAGGTCCCATCACCATAATATCTCGTTATGGTATGCAATTATTCCAAAATACAGAAAAATCCGATATCCAAAATTCCTCTGGTCCCAAGCATTTTGGATAAGGGATACTCAACCTGTAATGCCACTGTATAGGTCCTTGGTACAGCCACATTTAGAATCCTGTGTTCAGTTCCAGAAGCCATATCTCCAGAAGGCTGTAAATACATTAGGGCAACTAAAATTGTGCATGGCCTACATCACAAAACTTACCTGGAAATACTAAAAGATTATGTGTATAGTTTGGAGAAGGGAAGAGGGAACATACAGTAATAGAAACATTTAAATATATAGGGAGGAATGTAATAGGGTGTGAGAATCAGAAAGTGAGAGATTTTGTGTTTTTTCCTGTTGTTTTTTTTTTTTTTATTGTTTGTTTTTTAAAGTGGCAATCCTTTACATGGCAAAACCAGGTTGATATTTGCCATGTAAAGGATTGCCACCGTGGGCATGTGTAGAAGGGGCACTGCTACTGTTGGCATTATGTGTGTAAGCTGCACTGATATGGTGGTTATGTGTATAAAGGGCACTGCGACTGTGGGTATTATTATTATTATTATTATTATTATTACATGCGGTGTAATGACAATAAGATAGTGCTACTGTGTGGCGTATTTTGATTTGGGGTGCTATTGTGTGGCCATGCCCCTTCCTTGTGATACCACACCTTCTTTTTTTAAGGAGCGCACTGTCCCTTTATTAAGTATTGGAGAGAGGGCCCAAATTAATAGTTTGCAGGGAGGCGCCAAACACCCTAGCACTGGCCCTTTGGTAGGGGACAGGATTTGCTTCTGCTTGTGCACATATGTTATGATTGCCAGCCAACAGCACTGGTTTTGCCTATAACACTAACTATAAATATTTTGAATTGGTCCTGGACCACCAATCCAAGGCACCCCTGCAAGTGTCCTGAGGCACCCCAGGGTGCAGTTTGAGAACCACTGGTCTAGTGAGTACCCAGGATAATTATTGTAGCTGGTCTGCGGGTAACAGCTCTCAGATCCACTTCTAGAAAAAATGCAGCAATGTAATTTGAGTGACAAACTGCAGAGATGAACCCTTTCTGTGACTGCTGCACAGGGATCACACAAACTCTATTCATAGGGCTGACTTCACTTAGGGGAGATGTTCTCACCCCGCAAAGAAGTGCGAGTATATACCGCACTTACGGTACCATTGGATTTACAGATATTTTCTTGCAATACACTATGGGGGTCATTCTGAGTTGATTGCTCGCTAGCAGTTTTTAGCAGCCATGCAAACGCATTGTCGCTGCCCACTGGAGAGTGTATATTCACTTTGGAGAAGTGCGAACACTTGAGCAGCAGAGCGCCTGCAAAATCGTTTCAAAATAAGACCAGCACTGTAGTTACACTTCGTGTGCGTTGATTCTAACAACCGAGGGACGGCTTTTGATGTCACACACCCATCCAGCGAATGCCCAGCCACGTCTGCATTTCTTCTGCCACGCCTGCATTTTTCCAAGCACTCCCTGAAAACGGTCAGTTGACACCCAGAAACGCCCTCTTTCTGTCAATCTCCTTGTGGCCTGTTCTGTGATTGGAATAATCGCTAGAACTAGTGCAAAACCACAATGGACTTTGTACCCGTACGATGCGCATGCACATTACGGAGCATGCGCATGCACAGATTAGCCATTTTTTTTCAACTGATTGCTACGCAGCGAACAACGGCAGCAAGCGATCAACTCGGAATGACCCCCTATATACATAGAAACATGGATTTTTACTGCAGGAATTATGGTTAGTTTAGGGGTATCGGTTAGGGTCAACAGAGGTGTAGCTAGGGGTCCAAGCGCCCCTGGCAAAGTAAGGGACTGGCGCCCCCCCTTTCGATAAAGCATTGCAGTCCATTGGCGGTTCCCATGTTGGAGCCACAGCAACTGACCCCCTCCCCCACACGCTGCCTTACATCATCGGCTGGGATTCACTGTTGGTGTGAAGCCACTGGGAACATTCTGGTAGCATTAGCAGCAGTCTGTGTCATAGATAGGGAAGGCAGAAGGTTAACTAGCTAATAGCAGTCTGTTGGCAGCAGAGGCTGGGCGGGGGGCTGAGAATGAGCCAACGCTGATCAGTGTCCAGTCTGCTCAGACAAAAATATTTTGTGATCAGGGCTGGTTCTAGACCAAAGGAGCCAATGGCAAAAATTTCCTTTGCCCCCCCCCCCCCCCCCACACACACACACACACACACACATACACACACACACACACACCAAAAAAGAACATATCCCAGTTTAACATAACGCTATGTGGTGCAAGGTGTGGAGCTGGTCACTTGTATCAGACCTCTGACATTTGCCTTTTCACCCATATTGCATACTTTTTCTTGCAGGTTGTGTCTTAATTCAAGAAGTGTTCTAAGTACTTCAGTTTAGTATCTTTACTGACCCCTCTTTACCCCACACTACATAACTGACCCCTCTATACCCTACACTACATCACTGACCTTTCTATAACCATCACTGCATTACTGACCCCTCTATACAGTACACTGACCTCTATATACCTGCTAGTACATCCCTGATGCCTATATTCCCTAAACTAAATCCCTGACGCCTCTATTCCCTATGCTACATCCCTGACGCCTCTATACCCTACGCTACATCCCTGATGCCTCTATTCCCTACGCTACATTCCTGATGCCTCTATAACCTACGCTACATCCCTGACGCCTCTATACCCTACGCTACATCCCTGACGCCTCTATACAGTACAATGCATTACTGATCCCTCTAGACCATACATCCTCATTACATCAGAGAGATAGTGAAACACTGGAAAAAATAAGGATAAAGTGGACTACAGAAACTGATGCTCTAAACAAAGGAGAGAGAGAGAAAAGCACAAGGGAAAGTGGGCAATCGGAACACCATAGAGAGAGGAGAGATAGAAATGCCTGAAAAAGTAAAGGGGGTTGGGTATGGCATCCGGCGCTCGGGATTCCAGCAGTCACATGATACCTAATCCTAACCCTCTGGGGGGGTGGCGGATAGGGCTAACCCTCAGGGGGTGGCAGCTAGGACTAACCCCCCCCCCCCTCCTAGTGCCTTCCCTAACACCCCCTCCCCCGGTCCTAACCCTCCCTCCAATACTCGCCTTCGGGATGTCGGCTGTCTGTGTGCCGGCACCAGTCTCCCAAGTGGTGTCAGGATTCCAACATCGGTCAAATGACCGCCGGTATACCGTCTGCCGGGATGGTAAATGTATCCTGAGGACAGGTAGTGAGTGTGGAGGGATAGGTGGTTCAGTAAAATGTAACAGCTCAAACTGCGATCATTCACTGATAAATTGATTTATAGCTCTCCCTTTTTAACCATTGCAGTCATAAAAGCAATGTTTTTTAAACTTTTAAATAAAGCTTGTTAGCATCCCCAGCACACTGTATATGCTGGGAGATGTAGTTCTCAATATGAAAACATTTAATTACTGTATGAACTCTAATTCCCCAACTGAAACCTCTCACAAACACACACTCCTAAATCTAGTACACACACACACACACATTTCCCCAGTACTGACAACTCTAATCACTTCCACACACTGACAACTCCCTCCTGCTCCTCTCCCCACTGACACTGACAGCTCCCTCACAGTCACACACATCCTCCACCCCCCCACCCCCCCCACACACACACTGATAGCACACATGCACAAATCCCCCCCTCCTCGACACTAACTGTCACGGACTGCTTGGGCAGCAGGGGGCAGGCTCTGACTTGAAGTGCTGAAATTCAACAGCTCTCTCGAACTTGCAAGGCATGGCTGTGCAGCTGTCTCCAGCCATCTCCTTGCCCACTGTGTAATTTGTGGCGTTCTCTGATGTTCCCCGCTCTGCCTCTACAACCGGCACATAATGTACAGCAGTGGTGACTCCTGAGTATGGGCCTGGAGAACTCCGCCTACCGGGGGGTAGGGATTAATAATTTCAAAGGGGCAGAGCTAGGAGTGAAGCAGTGGACAGCAGTTGAGGGGCGTTTCAAACTGTAACAGGGTTGGGACAATTTCAGTATCCTTCCCTCACCGTCTAATTGGTCAGTCCCACGCTGATTGCCATAGCGCCCTTTCGAGACTGCAGAACTCTATCCCTTAGCCACGGTTGGCACAGCTGGATGGTGCCCCTGGCAAGTGCCATCCTGGCCAAGGGGTAGATACGCCCTGAGGGTCAGGGCCAGCAACAGAAATCTCGGGGCCCAGTACACTGATATCTCTGGGGCCCCCTCAACCCCCCCTTAACTTGGCAGAGGGATCTTTAAAAAAAAATGGAGCCTTTGACTCGGACCGTCAGTGAGGCCGGCAGGTGGTTTTCATACTGGGCTATCCAGCTCTTCGGTGGCGGTGGCAGGGACATTCAGAAAAGGGCCAGCACAGCAACATGCATAATAATGGCAATACAGTATGGACCACAGGGACTGGACAAAGTGATGGGGTAAAAGGAGGGGGGAGGGTTTAGTTGGCCTGTTAATTGTTTTCCTGCTTAAATTGAGCAGTTGGTGGATACACTTTAAAAAGCAATATTGGCACTGTGGCCCCATTATTTCTGTTCTTAATACTTGGAGCCCTGAACAAGTGTCCCCTTTGTCCCCCCTGTCACCGGGCCTGTTCAGGCGTTACCTATGGAGAAGCTGCGACATGACATCCTAGGACACGATACTGCACCATGCATCACCATTATATTTCAGTGTGCCTTGTCAATATTTAAATCTTGTTCTGTGTGACGTGAGTTGTAAATGGTTGAAAATCTCTGTGCTACAGTATCGTCACCATGTAGTTATAACAACACCGCAAAACCACCAAAAGACGTGTTTTGGTAGAGGGACTGCTGGAGGGGCCCATTGGGGCCCCCAGTTTGCTACCCCACCCCAGTATACCTGTGCTGTAGCCAGTGGAAGGGGCACTATCTTCCCGGTGATCTCTTCGGGAAGATGGTGCCGCACATAGAAAGCAAAGACTCTGGCTGCGCTCTCCTGCCCTCGCTCTAAGCAAGGTGATCGGGCCACAAAAGGACCCCTGCCGGACCCCGGCCTGTGGGCCACAAAAGGATGCATTGGGGGCGGCATGCGGCCCATGGGTTTGACACCCCTGCCCTAGAGTATCAAAATTTGTTTCACGGCACCCCTAGGCCAAAGTTTT
Organism: Pseudophryne corroboree; assembly: GCF_028390025.1. NCBI lineage: Eukaryota > Metazoa > Chordata > Amphibia > Anura > Myobatrachidae > Pseudophryne > Pseudophryne corroboree. The sequence continues at coordinate 68,195 of NW_026970169.1, forward strand.
TTTTATTGAGAAATTCAGAAAAAAATATAAAATTAAGTAAATTGTGTTTATAGCATGTCATCCTCAGGTTCAGTTATGTTGTGAGGGAATGGTTTTGCCAATTTAATAAAGTATAAATAATTTTAATTGGTCCTGGACCACCAAACTATGCTACCAGTGCAAGAACCCCAGTTTGGAAACTACTGCCATAAAATAAACCTTTTTTGTTTTTTTTAAACTACATGTAATACACCTTAGAGCTCAGTTCCTAAAAGGTTTTAAACCCTTGCATACAGTAAACTACACATATTTAAAAATCCTACACCGGGCACAAGTGCTCACGGGCCAATTTCATGGCAGTCTCGGATAGGAGGGCATTGTGGATTCACCAAGGGAATGCTGATGCTGACTCCAAGAAGAAAGGGAGTCTCTTCCCTATGAAGGTGAAGCCTTGTTTGGCGACGGCCTAGTTAATTTGATCTCGGCAGCTCCCGCAGGTAAGTCATCCTTCTTGCCCTATGTTCCCTCTCAACGGATGAAGACGCATCATTATCTGACGCAGTCATTTCGGCCCAATAGATATGCAAGAAGTTAAGATTCCCCTTTCTTTGCAGGTAGAGGAAGGAAAAGAGGGAAGAGGTCTATAGCCTCTTCAAGATCGCAGGAGCAGAGATCATCCTCTGCTTCTGCCAAATCCACTGCATGACGCTGGGGCTCTCTTGCAGGAGCCCGCACCAGTGGGGGGCACGTCTAAAACTCTTCAGTCAGTTCTGGATTCATTCGGACCTGGACTCGTGGGTTTTACAAATAGTGTCCCAAGGGTACAAACTGGGGTTTCAAGACGTTCCCCCTCACCGATTGTTCAAATCAGCCTTAGTCAGCAGGGAGAAGGTTTTTATTCAAGCCTCTTCGTGGTCCCGAAGCCGGACGGCTCAGTCAGACCAATCTTAAATCTGAAATCCCTTAATTTCTACCTAAAGAAATTCAATTTCAAGATGGAATCTCTCAGGGTAGTGATCTCCAGTCCGGGGGATAAAGGAGATTTCATGGTTTTGGTAGACATAAAGGATGCCTACTTATATGTTCCCATTTAGCCACTGCATCAAGCTACCTGAGGTTTGCAATTCAGGATTGTCATTACCAATTTCAGACGTTGCCGTTTGGTCTGTCCACGGCTCCGAGGATTTTCACCAGGGTGATGGCGGAAATGATGGTTCTCCTTCGCAAGCAAGGAGTCACAATTATCCCGTACTTGGATGATCTCCTGATAAAGGCGAGATCCAGGGACCAGTTGGTGCAAAACATCTACTCTCCCTGACAGTTCTTCAACAACATGGTTGGCTCCTAAACTTGCCAAAATCGCAGTTGGTCCCAATGACGCGGTTGTTGTTTTTGGGAGTGATACTGGACACAGAAGAGGTTTTCTTCTAGTGGAAAGGCTCTGGAGATCCAGAGTCTGGTCAAACAAATTCTGAAACCAGCAAGAGTGTTAATCCATCAATGCATTCAGTTGCTGGGGAAGATGGTTGCGGCCTACGAGGCCATTCAGTTTGGCAGGTTCCATGCCAGAGTGTTCCAGTGGGACCTGTTGGACAAGTGGTCCGGATCCCACCTACACATGCACCGGAGGATAATCCTGTCTTCCAAGACCAGAATCTCACTCCATTGGTGGCTGCACAGTTCTCACCACCTAGAGGGGCGATGGTTCGGGATCCAGGACGGGATCCTAGGGACCACGGATGCAACCCTCCGAGGCTGGAGAGCAGTCACACAGGGGGAAAACATCCAAGGAAGATGGTCAAGTCTTCCTTGGATGTTTTCATCTCCACATAAATGTTCTGGAGTTAAGGGCCATTTAATAACTGCAGACACAGTACGCACTGGGACGGGTGCCCAGCATCCTCTACGGACTAAGAGAAAAGGATTTACCGGTAGGTATTAAAATCCTATTTTCTCTAACGTCCTAGAGGATGCTGTGGACTCCGTAAGGACCATGGGGATAGACGGGCTCCGCAGGAAACATGGGCACTTTAAGAAAGACTTTAGTTCTGGGTGTGCACTGGCTCCTCCCTCTATGCCCCTCCTCCAGAACTCAGTTTGATACTGTACCCAGTGGAGACTGGGTGCTTTTCAGGAGCTCTCCTGAGCTTTCTGACAGAAAGTATTTTGTTAGGTTTTTAATTTTCAGGGAGCACTGCTGGCAACAGACTCCCTCATCGAGGGACTGAGGGGAGAGAAGCAGCCCTACTCTCTGAGTTGCAAGGTCCTGCTTCTTAGGCTACTGGACACCATTAGCTCCAGTGGGATTGGTACGCAGGATCTCACCCTCGCCGTCCGTCCCAGAGCCGCGCCGCCGTCCCCCTCGCAGAGCCGGAAGATAGAAGCCGGGTGAGTATGAGAAAAAAAGAAGACTTCAGAGGCGGCAGAAGACTTCATGATCTTCACTGAGGTAACGCATAGCACTGCAGCTGTGCGCCTTTGCTCCCATACACCTCACATACTCCGGTCACTGTAAGGGTGCAGGGCGCAGGGGGGGCGCCCTGGGCAGCAATATAAACCTCTTTCGCAAAAATATAACATATATACAGCTGGGCACTTTATATATGTATAAGCCCCCACCAATTTTACAGTTTAAGCGGGACAGAAGCCCGCCTCCGAGGGGGCGGGGCTTCTCCCTCAGCACTCACCAGCGCCATTTTTTCTCCACAGCACCGCTGAGAGGAAGCTCCCCGGACTCTACCCTGCTTATACCACGTTAGACAAGAGGGTTGAAAAGAGGGGTGGGGGGGGCACATAATTCGCAAATTACATACAGCAGCACTACTGGGCAAACATTAAGTTACTGTTTTATTCCTGGGTTATATAGCGCTGGGTGGTGTGCTGGCATACTCTCTCTCTGTCTCTCCAAAGGGCCTTGTGGGGAAACTGTCTTCAGAAAAAGCATTCCCTGTGTGTGTAGTGTGTCGGTACACGTGTGTCGACATGTCTGAGGAAGAAGGCTATATTAGAGAGGAGCGGGAGCAAATGAATGTGGTGTCTCCGCCGACAGCTGATTGGATGGATATGTGGAATGTTTTAAATGCTAGTGTAAACTCATTGCACAAAAGATTAGACAAGGCAGAAGCTTTGGGACAGTCAGGGTTTCAACCCATGCCTGATCCTATGTTGCAGGGACTGTCAGGGTCTCATAAGCGCCCACTATCCCAGATTGTTGACACAGATACCGACACGGATTCTGACTCCAGTGTCGATTACGATGATGCAAAGTTACAGCCAAAATTGGCAAAATCCATTCGATTTATGATTATGGCAATAAAAGATGTTTTGCACATCACAGAGGAACCCCCTGTCGCTGACAAGAGGGTACATATGTACAAGGGAAAGAAGCCTGAGGTAACCTTTCCCCCCTCACACGAGCTGAACGAGTTATGTGAAAAAGCTTGGGAATCTCCAGATAAAAGACTGCAGATTTCAAAAAGGATTCTTATGGCGTATCCTTTCCCATCAACGGATAGGTTACGATGGGAATGCTCCCCTAGGGTGGACAAAGCATTAACACGCTTATCCAAGAAGGTAGCCCTCCCGTCCCAGGATACGGCTACCCTCAAAGAGTGTGCTGACCACAAACAGGAGATTACCCTGAAGTCCATTTATACACATTCAGGTACCTTACTCAGACCGGCAATTGCGTCGGCCTGGGTGTGTAGTGCTGTAGCGGCATGGACAAATACCTTATCTGAGGGGATGGATAGTCTAGACAAGGATACTATTTTATTGACCCTGGGGCATATAAGAGATGCTGTCCTATATATGTGTGTATGCAAACTACTGGTGGTGCTGCAGGGCCCACACCCTTTTACTTGTCTTGTAGAGCAGCTCTGAAGCTGTTACAGTGCCCAGCTGCTGCAAGAAATCAGCTTGAATGCTTCAGGGGCTTGGGCATGGCCAACATGAGCCCCACACCGAAGGAGGGTGGGGGTGTTTAATGCAAACTTGGGGTTATACAAGCGCCGCAAAAGGCCGCCATGCCCTGCATGCCCCTTTTCTCTTTTCATATACAGATGAGGGTTCCAGCCAACTTTGGCCCACTGCTTGGATGACATCACCGTATGCAAATCCGTCTGCTGCAGACCTTCCCCCAGGAATGCTTGCAATAGTTGTTGCATATGGTTTAATGTCTGAGGGTGCTTCAGTATTAGGCAGCCTTCCGCCCTCCCATGTTCATCTGAAAAGATGTGGTCTCCCTGCAGTTGTTGTCCCCAGACGAGAGTTCCCTTGTGCTTCCTCAGTTAAATCTCCTTAACTTGACGGGGGGGTGCCCGAGCAGCCGCCCTCCCCAGCCCTATCCCAACACATACTTATCTTGCATATGAGATCTTTTGATCATGAAGATAGTTCTCACAGGTTGAGGTTCATCCTGGCCCCGCTCCCCGCTGGAGAGCGCTGATGGGGACAGCAGCGGGGCTTCAGCAGAAGGGTGAGTATGTGTGGCCAGAGACCTCCCTTGTCATGTGCAGGCCTGCAGAGTCTGCCACGCAGGATGGGGCATGTGGCACTCTCCCTCCCAGGGGCTCTTCCAGATGTAGCTCCTCAGCAGTATTTTTCCCGGGCTGCGCGGCGCTCTCCCCGACTGGCATCCGCCCTGGAACACTGCCTTCCTCAACGCAACATCAGCAGGGGGCCCTGGCCTCATCACCATCCCAGGTCTTTCTCATGTATGTATCATGTATGTGTGTGTGATATATGTATGAATCATATATGTTTGTGATATATATATATGTATGTATCTATCTATCTATCTATCTATCTATCTATCTATCTATCTATCTATCTATCTATCTATCTATCGTATGTGTGTGTATATATATGTATCTATCATGTATGTATGTATGTATGTATCTATCTTGTATGTATGTGTTCTATCTATCTATCTATCTATCTATCTATCTATCTATCTATCGTGTGTGTGATATATGTATGTATCTATCTATCATGTATGTGTTATATGTATGTATCACACCTTCCTCTATACATATACATACATACATACATACATACATACACACACCTATATCTGTACGTACACTGACATACACACACCAACATCTATACATAAACACGCTGACCCCTAAACGTACACCAACGTACCCACACCTGCATCTATACCTACACATGCTGACACGTGGACGTACACCGGCTTACCCACATGTGAATCTATACATACATGTGCTGACACCTGGACATACACTGATGTACCCACACCTAACATCTATACATACACATGCTAACACCTGGACGTATACAGACGTACCCACATTTGCATCCATGCATATATAGATGTAGGTGTGTGTACGTCAGTGTACGTCCAGGTGTCAACGCGTGTATGTATAGATGCAGGTGTGGGTACGTCTGTGTATGTCCAGGTGTCAGAATGTGTATGTATAGATGCAGGTGTGGGAACGTCAGTGTAGGTTCAGGTGTCAGCGCGTGTATGTATAGATGCAGGTGCTTGTATGTCCAGATGTCAGTGCATGTATGTATAGATGCAAGTGTGGGTACGTCGGTGTATGTCCATTTGTCAGCGCGTGTATATATAGATGCAGGTGCTTGTATGTTGGTGTATGTCCAGGTGTCAGCATGTGTATGTATAGATGCAGGTGTGGGAATGTTGGTGTATGTCCAGGTGTCAGGGCGTGTATGTATGGATATTAGGTGTGGGTACATCAGTGTATGTCCAGGTGTTAGCGCATGTATGTATAGATGCAGGATAATAATCACACAGCGTGCCCCCCACCAACCACAAACCTCCCCCACCCCCTGTATGACATAAACACCGCTAATTCCACTTACACACAATAATTTCAGTTTGCGACCAGGAGCCGGCAATGTATGTGCACCCAAATGAAGCCACTGTACATGCCCTGCAGGCTGCTATGTACTGCATAGGTGCAACAAATGTAAATGCCCTATCTTTAAAATGGGGCATATTTTACTAAATTAAAAAAACCTGTAACTTTCTGTAAAACCTTAACCCCAAAAGGCACTACACTAACATCGGGGTGTAGAGTTGGATCTTGATCCAAGGCACCAACAGGCTAAAGCTTTGACTGTTCCCAGGATGCCTTGCACCGCCTCCTCTACAACCCTGCCCAGTGGCGTAACTAGACCTTTGTGGGCCCCATAGCAAAATTCTGAATGGGCCCACCAGCACTCAACAAGAATGAGTGGCGTTTGGGGTCAGAAAAGTAGAGGGGAAGGGGTCTGACAGAGTAGGGGGCAGGACACGAATGAATAGAAACTGAGGTGTCCATTATATAAAGAAATACAGTATGTGTGTCTGTGTGTATATCACACACACACACACACATATATAAGGGAAATTCAAATGCCCTCAATTATTGCGCCCATTACACTCTGGCTTAGGTGCACAAAGCACCTAAACCTGAATAAAGTAATGGGCGCGATCATGAAAAGACACCGTTTGGTTGCCCAAATGGGTCTCTTTGCACACATTTCAGCTTGTTTCCCCTGGGGGTAGCGAGCTGAAATAAACATGTCGCACCCGTTGGCAGCAACATTAGAATAGCTGCTGACGGGCACGATTGAGGGAGGAAAGGGACATTTGAATCCAGCCCATAGATGCAATGTGAATATGTAATTTGTACCTTCCTATCTTAAAATGTATATAGTAGTGTTTACACTAGAGGTCTTTCCGAACCCCCTAATCCTAACATTGTAATTTGCTTTAGGGCGCACCTCCAATTAGTCTAGTGTTTCGTATTTTCACATTAAATACTTTCTTGCATTGGTTGGTTAAAGATTAGATCGTATATTTTTCTAGATATAGCTGTGCATAGTCTACAAGGCTACATGCTTCTCCCCTAACTAGAGATGTGCAGCGGGCATTTTTCGTGTTTCATGTTTTGGTTTTGGTTTCGGATCCGCAGTTGTGTTTTGGATACGGACGCGTTTTGGCAAAACCACCCTTTCGGGTTTTGTATTCGGGTGATTTTTTTTTAAAACCTCAAACAGCTAAAATCATAGAATTTGGGGGTAATTTTGATCCTATAGTATTAAGCTCAATAACCATAATTTCTACTCCTTTCCAGTCTATTCTGAACACCTCACACCTCCCAATATTATTTTTAGTCCTAAAATTTGCACCAAGGTCCCTGGATGACTAAGCTAAGCGACCCAAGTGGGCAGCACAAACACCTGGCCCATCTAGGAGTGGCACTGCAGTGTCAGACAGGATGGCACTTAAAAAAATAGCCCCAAACAGCACATGATGCAAAGATAAATAAAAAAAGAGGCGCAAGATGAAATTGTAGTGTGTCTCTCCTGCTCAGTGTCAGTTCTCAGTAGTATCCTCATCAGTGCTCAGTATCACTGCTCATTGTCTTGTGCTGCAATGTGGTGCTCAGTATACTAGAGTACATTACTAATAGTCCAGTGCTGCATCTTGCTGCTCAGTGTCAGTTCTAGTATCCTCATCAGTGCTCAGTATCACTGCTCATTGTCTTGTGCTGCATTGTGGTGCTCAGTATACTACAGAACATTACTAATAGTCCAGTGCTGCATCTGGCTGCTCAGTGTCAGTTCTAGTAATCTCATCAGTGCTCCGTATCACTGCTCATTGTCTTGTGGTGCTCAGTATACTACAGTACATTACTAATACTCCAGTGTCTTGTGCCGCATATGGCTGCTGTAGGGTGCTGTGGTAGTGTCCTGTCACTGTGCATATGTCATCATTCCAGTCACAGTGATATCTGGTATCTATCTAGTGGTATCTAATTCCAGACATTACCACCGTCTAATTCCAGATATATTACTGGCATATAATTCCACACATTAAAAAATGGAGAACAAAAAGGTGGAGGGTAAAATAGGGAAAGATCAAGATCCACTTCCACCTAGTGCTGAAGCTGCTGCCACTAGTCAAGGCAGAGACAATTCAATGCCATCAACATTATGTAATGATTATACGATACATTATATATCATATCATTGTATGGTTGTAAAATACAACTTAAAAATTTTAATGAATAAATACATAAAGTAGCTTTTATGTAACCTTTTTAAACCTATTAGCATAGACCGAATCTCATCGTGTGTATAGGCCTTTAGTTCAACAACAGCATGGGACCAGTTAGTGTGTTTTGACCACTGCACAGCACCTGGTGTTATATAGTAAGCACCACTATGGCATAGTAGACAGCATTATGGGCCTGATATGAGTGTGACCAGCGGTGATGAGGAATGCAGTAGGAGGTGCTGTTTAGCAAGCACCACTTCTATATTCACCATGCAGTATATTGTGTGAATATAGAAGTGTTGGCTGTGTTATGTATTAGAGTAATTATTGCAGCTCCCAGCTAAAATTGCAACAATGTAATTTAGTGACAAGCTGCAGAGATTAACCCTTTCTGTGGCTGCTGCACAACCTCTATTCATATCGCTGAATTCAATTAGGGAGATGTTCTCACCCCGCGAGCAAGCGCAGGTATATGCCACACTTAAATGTATGGGTATGGTCTCCATAAAATGAGCGTAGCCTTGCAGGCAAAGACTACCTTACACCCTAGTTCTTGACCCTGCACCAACAGACCTCGGCCACCACAGGGAAAAAAGTACAGTAATTTCCACCATGTTAAGCCCCACACATTAATGCCCTTTGGAACATATTATGTCACACACCACAATATCTGTGATACACTATGCCCTACAGTAAAGCTTCTAATTACTTTTACAAAAACTGCTCAACGCCAAGAGTTTCACGTGCTGGGTGTCATGCTCATTGCCAGGGGTTTCACTCTCTGGGTGTCATGCTCATTGCCAGGGGGAACGCAGTAGGAGGTGTTATATAGTAAGCACCACTATGGCATAGTATATAGCATTATATATATTGTGAGCACTGGTGATGTTGAGTGCAGTAGAGCTGCTGCTGGGTAATTACAATTTACTACAACCACCAATATATTCTGCTGCACTATATATATGCAAAGCTAATTCTGCTGGGTAATTACAATTGACTACAACCACCAATATATTCTGCTGCACTATATCTATATTTGCAAAGCTAATTCTGCTGGGTAATTACAATTGACTACAACCACCAATATATTCTGCTGCACTATATCTATATATGCAAAGCTAATTCTGCTGAGTAATTACAATTGACTACAACCACCAATATATTCTGCTGCACTATATCTATATATGCAAAGCTAATTCTGCTGGGTAATGCAAATTGAAACATTATTGCATAGTATGTGATTTTTAAGTACTTTTTTAAAGTTTTGAATGATAAAGACCCAGTTTAATCTTTGTGGAATGCCTGGTTGTTGTTTTTAAGGTAATTTATTGCCTGGCATTTGAGGTGGGGGGGGGTTTGGTTACAGATTTCAATTATTGGTTTTACTTGTAATAGTCTTCTACTTAAGTCCAATGGTGTAGGCTGTGCAAAGCCGTTTGGCTGTGCATTTATTGATCCAAGCGTGCATTTTTATCAAAGCGTGATAAAATTGACACATAACAGCAGCGTTCAATCAGCGTTAATTTATCTTCAGCTGATATCGATTGTGAATTGACGTTTCTTCTCTTCTTGTCACCTACAGTTAATTACAATTGACTACAACCACCAATATATTCTGCTGCACTATATCTATATATGCAAAGCTAATTCTGCTGGGTTATGCAAATTGAAACATTATTGCATAGTATGTGATTTTGAAGTACTTTTTTAAAGTTTTGAATGATATAGACCCAGTTTAATCTTTGTGGAATGCCTGGTTGTTGTTTTTAAGGTAATTTATTGCCTGGCATTTGAGGGGGTGGGGTGTGGTTACAGATTTCAATTATTGGTTTCACTTGTAATAGTCTTCTACTTAAGTCCAATGGTGTAGGCTGTGCAAAGCCATTTGGCTGTGCATTTATTGATCTAAGCGTGCATTTTTATCAAAGCGTGATAAAATTGACACATAACAGCAGTGTTCAATCAGCGTTCAATCGAAGTGAAAAAGAAGGAAAACAGAAGCACACCAATCTAACAAAACAAAGAAAACTGAAGAACTAATAACAAATGTGAGTCACTTACTCCTCAGATCACTCACCTCCTGATTGTTGCATCTGATTACATAGCACAGAACTACCTTACTTGGACATTTCATAAACCATCCATTTCACCTACAAATGCCTGTTTAGGGGACCATGTTTGTCCATTTTCTAGTGTTTGAGAGTAAATCGTTGATGGTCATTTGCTCACATAGATAACCGGATTTCTATTCCAACCAGCCAGTGTTGGAGATATGGTCTGCCAGATTACATAATGCATACCAGAGCCATAACTAGACTTTTTGGTGCCCTGTGACAGAGAATTATATGCCCCCCCCCCCTCCCCACCCCATTTTTGCAATATGGACAAAAGGCGCATGCCTTGTGGGGAAGGGGCATAACAAGATTGGTCTCAGAGAAAGCACATGAGATATGAAGATATATCTAGTATACTTGACACTCAATGGTTTGTGGTATTGCCGGGGTGCCCTCCTTAAATGCATATACAGTCACACATGGCGTGTTTGTGCAAATGGCATATCAGCAGTCAGCACTAACTGGTGACATGCCATTTGTAAAAGTAAGCCATGTGTGACTAATATATAAACATACTTTATTAAATAACACCTCAAACTATCATACCCAGGATTCAAATCTATAACCTGTTGAATTCTAATCAAACACCCTACCCATTGAGCTACTTGATCCTGCATCTATTCTAACCTCCAAAAACAGATTCAGTTGCATTTTCCAGCGTGTTTTGTTTGCGCCTTTGCAAATGTCTTACATCGACAAACTTATTTAGTACTATTTTGCAAATAGGGTTACATTGTCGCAACATTGTGTTCCCTAATTGCTTGATTTTTTAAATGCAACAATTGATAAAGACACCTGATAATTGCTCTGTGGAGTGTTATTTTGTGTCTACTTCTTATCTACATTTAATTCCCTACCTCTAATCAAGGCATTTTTAAATGCTGGGGGCTGCCAGGACGTGAGGCCTACCTAGACTTTAGATCGGAATTTGAATGTACTTGTGAACTAACTTAATTTCCTACTTCTAAATTCATTCCTAAATTCACTACTTACATTAATCCTGTAGTTGGGCATTTTGAGCCTTCAATTGTGGGTATTGTTTTGTGTCCAGACCAGCAGCTGGTGGTGTGCATTTGCTGGAAAGGCATCGAAGACCTCCGATATGCTGCATCTCCTGATGTGTGTCTCCCTCAAGTGGCTGTCAGCAAATGCATGCTAGACACCCCATTCCAAGCTGATTGTGACATCACGGAACATGCATCATAGAACAGGCATGCTAGAATATGGGTCTTCAACCTGCGACCCTCCAGCTGCTGTGGAACTACATATACCAGCATGCCCTGCCTCAGTTTTAGCATACCTTAATAGCAAAACTGTGGCAGGGCATGCTGGGATGTGTAGTTTCACAGCAGCTGGAGGGCCACAGGATGAAGACCCATGTGCTAGAGCCAAGCCGCAGGTACATTGAATGCTAGCAAGCTGAATGTTTAAATCCTTTTTGTTCCGCAGCATCCCAATGCGGAAGATTCCATGGAACCAGAGATTATTCCATTGAGAAGGACATGCTGCCTGGATGACTGCACTGTGCAAATTAAATCACGGAGCCAGTTGGCTTGTGGGTGGCTCTGGTGACTGGGTGGTTGGGTGGGCGGTGTGTCAGAGGTGGAGCACATGCAAATGAATGTGTATCATCCTGCTAGTGAGAGTGAAAACTCATGCAGGAGTGTGCCTGCTTGTCAGTGGGTTATGCACCTTGCCAGGCGTCAAATCTACATGGAGCAGCTTGAGGGGACAAGAGCAGGTTTGCAAAATATAGATAGAAGAGCATATATGCTGGCGCATTCTCCATGATTGTGTCAGCTTATGTTTTGGTGCACTGCACTTTCCTCCACTAAGTTTTAGCCATTTTGGTTAAACGCAAGTGTAGTTGCTTCTCGCCCTTTTGGCTGTGATCTTGTATCGTGGTTGAAGAGTCTGCTGGAGGGATTGTTTTCTTCATTGACGAGAGACTGAAGATATTACAGGATGGAAGGCTTGGGAACACTATCTGTTTTTCAGTTGTGGAAGAGTTGAAAGACAGCTTTTCCTTGCCAATATCTCTCTTTTGCAAAGAGCTACGCATTGGAAAATTCAGGGCTATACTGTGTAGATGAAGCACTAACAGGAGGCTTTAAAATTTTCATTCTAGTTTCCTTCGTTTGGGAGAAAAATGCAAAGGTACAAGACAGCTTTTCCTTGCCAATATCTCTCTTTTGTAAAGAGCTGCACATTGGAAAATTCAGGGCTATGCCGTGTAGATGATGGCCTAACAGGAGGCTTTAAAATTTTCTTTCTAGTGTCCTTCGTTTGGGAGAAAAATGCAAAGGTACAAGACAGCTTTTCCTTGCCAATATCTCTCTTTTGCAAAGAGCTACGCATTGGAAAATTCAGGGCTATGCCGTGTAGATGATGGCCTAACAGGAGGCTTTAAAATTTTCTTTCTAGTGTCCTTCGTTTGGGAGAAAAATGCAAAGGTACAAGACAGCTTTTCCTTGCCAATATCTCTCTTTTGCAAAGAGCTACGCATTGGAAAATTCAGGGCTATACCGTGTAGATGAAGCACTAACAGGAGGCTTTAAAATTTTCATTCTAGTGTCCTTCGTTTGGGAGAAAAATGCAAAGGTAGCTTGTGCCATCACCACTCTGCTCCTTGTGCCGCCTTGGCGGTTTACATGAGCCACTGCGGTGACGTTGACTGACTGGATCAGAACCGGTTGGTCGCAAAGTAAGGTCTCCGCTTGACGTAGGGCATTGTATATGGCCCCTAGTTTCAGGATGTTGATGTGAAGACAAGTCTCTTGACTTGACCAAAGACCTTGGAAATTTCTTCCCTGTGTGACTGCTCCCCAACCTTGGAGGCTTGCATCTGTGGTCACCAAGATCCAGTCCTGAATGCCAAATCTGCGTCACTCGAGAAGGTGAGCACTCTGCAGCCACCACAGGAGTGATACCCTGACCCTGGGGGACAGGGTGATCAACCAATGCATCTGTAAATGTGACCCAGACCACTTGTCCAGTAGGTCCCATTGGAAAGTCCTCGCATGGAACCTGCCGAATGGAATGGCTTTGTATGATGCCACCATCTTTCCCAGGACTCGAGTGCAGTGATGCACTGACACAAGTTTTGGTTTCAATAGGTTCCTGACAAGAGTCATGAGTTCCTGGGCCATTTCTATCGGGAGATAAACCCTCTTCTGGTCTGTGTCCAGAATCATGCCCAAGAAAGACAGACGAGTCGTAGGAACCAACTGCGACTTTGGGATATTGAAAATCCAGCCGTGTTGCTGTAACACTTTCAGTGAAAGTGATACGCTGTTCAGCAACTGCTCTCTTGATCTCGCTTTTATGAGATCGCTCAAGTACGGGATAATTGTGACACATTGCTTGCGCAGGAGAACCATCATTTCCACCATTACCTTGGTGAAAATTCTCTGGGCCGTGGAGAGACCAAACAGCAACGTCTTAAATTGGCAATGACAGTCCTGTACCGCAAATCTGAGGTACGACTGATGAGATGGATAAATTTGGACATGATGGTATGCATCCTGTACACAAATGCGGACAACAGGTGTCAAGCCGTGTGTTGCCTTTGTCAAGCTGTAATAAGTAGGGGTAAGGACGTTAACCACCTCAGAACATCCTCCCTTATACGTCACCTGCAGCGCATTAATCATAAGTCAGTGACAAGTTCAAAAACTTTGGATGACAGCGGAAGCAGTCCACTGACCACTAAATCCCTTCCTCTTGTAACCAAGCTCCTGCAAACCACACCACCAACTCCCTCAGTGTCAATTTCCTCCTTAGACAGGAGAGCCAATAGTCCTGCAGGCCATGTCACTGGCAAGTCTGACGAGTCCTCTCCTGCCTGGGATTCCTCCGATGCATCCTTGAGTGTAACGCCTACTGCTGCTGGCGCTGCTGTTGTTGCTGCTGGGAGTCGATCGTCATCCCAGAGGGGAAGTCGGAAGACCACTTTTACTTCTTCCAGTAGGCAATTGACTGTCCAACAGTCCTTTGCGAGGAAGATGAAATATCACAGCAGTCATCCTGCTGCAAAGCGGATAACTCAGGTCTTGTCAGCCTGGGTGGTGAGAAACGTGGTTCCGGTATCCATCGTTAATTCAGAGGCAACTAGACTTGATTGAGGTACTGTGTCCCCGGTACCAAATGCCATCTAGGTTCCATTTCTCTAGGCAGGCGATACCGAAAATGTACACAGACCTCAGAAAAAGAGTCACCAGTGTCCTAAAAAATGCAGTTGTACCCAATGTCCACTAGTCCACATGTCCGTGGTTAAGTGGAGCAGGGCAGACTCAGGACTATATGACTGTGACAGCCCACTGGGTAGATGTATTGCCTCCCGCAGCAAGAACAGCAGCGGCGGCACCAGTAGCAGCATCTCGCAAATGCCAACTCGTTCCTAGGCAGGCTACGCTTTGTATCACCGCTTTCCATAAGAGGCACACAGCTGACAACCTCTTACGGAAACTGAGGAACATCATCGCAGAATGGCTTACCCCAATTTGACTATCCTGGGGATTTGTGACATCGGACAACGCCACCAATATTGTGCGTGCATTACATCTGGGCAAATTCCAGCACGTCCCATGTTTTGCACATACATTGAATTTGGTGGTGCAGAATTATTTAAAAAACGACAGGGGCATGCAAGAGATGCTGTCGGTGGCCCGAAGAATTGCGGGCCACTTTCTGCATTCAGCCACCGCGTGCCGAAGACTGGAGCACCACCAAACATTCCTGAACCTGCCCTGCCATCCTCTGAAGCAAGAGGTGGTAACGAGGTGGAATTCAACCCTCTATATGCTTCAGAGGATGGAGGAGCAGCAAAATGCCATTCAAGCCTATACATCTACCCACGATATAGGCAAAGGAGGGGGAATGCACCTGACTCAAGCGCAGTGGAGAATGATTTCAACGTTGTGCAAGGTTCTGCAATCCTTTGAACTTGCCACACGTGAAGTCAGTTCAGACACTGCCAGCCTGAGTCAGGTCATTCCCCTCATCAGGCTTTTGCAGAAGAAGCTGGAGACATTGAAGGAGGAGCTAAAACAGAGCGATTCCGCTAGGCATGTGGGACTTGTGGATGGAGCCCTTAATTCGCTTAACCAGGATTCAATCTGTTGAAATCAGAGCAATAAATTTTGGCCACCGTGCTCGATCCTAGATTTAAAACCTACATTGTATCTCTCTTTCCTGCAGACACAAGTCTGCAGAAGTTCAAAGACCTGCTGGTGAGAAAATTGTCAAGTCAAGCGGAACGTGACCCGTCAACAGCTCCTCCTTCACATTCTCCCGCAACTGGGGGTGCGAGGAAAAGGCTAAGAATTCCGAGCCCACCCGCTGGCGGTGATGCAGGGCAGTCTGGAGTGAGTGCTGACATCTGGTCCGGACTGAAGGACCTGGCAACGATTACTGACATGTCGTCTACTGTCACTGCATATGATTCTGTCACCTTTGAAAGAATGGTGGAGGATTATATGAGTGACCGCATCCAGGTAGGCACGTCAGACAGTCCGTATGTATACTGGCAGGAAAAAGAGGCAATTTGGAGGCCCTTGCACAAACTGGCTTTATTCTACCTAAGTTGCCCTCCCTCCAGTGTGTACTCCAAAAGAGTGTTTAGTGCAGCCGCTCACCTTGTCAGCAATCGGCGTACGAGGTTACTTCCAGAAAATGTGGAGAAGATGATGATCATCAAAATGAATTATAATCAATTCCTCCGTGGAGACATTCACCAGCAATTGCCTCCAGAAAGTACACAGGGATCTGAGATGGTGGATTCCAGTGGGGACGAATTAATAATCTGTGAGGAGGGCGATGTACACAGTGAAAGGGGTGAGGAATCGGAGGATGATGAGGTGGACATCTTGCCTCTGTAGAGCCAGTTTGTGCAAGGAGAGATTGATTGCTTCTTTTTTGGTGGGGGTCCAAACCAACCAGTCATTTCAGTCAGCCGTGTGGCAGACCCTGTTGCTGAAATGATGGGTTCGTCAATGTTTTTCTTTTCAATCTAAGCCCCTGCAGTTTTCTGTAAGAATCTGCTTCGCTATGATGATCAACAAGTCACAAGGGCAAATACTCAGGGCTGGAGGCGTAGATCTTAGGACCAGCTGCTACAAGCATGGCAAAGGTGTCACTATCATTGGTGACACCCAGAGAGGCAGCGAGGGAGATTGTAATGCAGTGCGCGCAGATAAGCAGCGCAATGGTAAAATGGAGGCATGGTCTCATAGGTAGGGGTGTGGCCTGTTGGCCTGAATCTCCATTTTGTTGCTCCGGGTATCCCGGGGGTTGAGTGCTGCACCCGGGGACTAGTGTGTGAGTGGTGCTGGCTCCTGCACAGTGACAGAAACTGGGTGTTGCACGTAATGTCACAGTGAAACACCCATATTCTGTCACTGAAGAGGAGCCGGCACTTTGGTGTCACCCCCCTTGGCGGGTGACACTCGGGTGTGGGCCGCAACCCCGTTGTGATGCCACTGACCCATGGGAAGCTTTACGTGGCTTACCCATGTGTTAGTAGCCCCAAGCATCTTTTGTGTTAGTCCCTGAAGAAAAACTTCAAATATTTACAAATAAATTTTGTAATCAATGGGCCTAATTCAGTAAGGATTGCAAATTCTGCTAAGTAACAGAATTTGCAATCCTTTGGTTCGCATGCTGGGGCCACCCAGCATGCCGCCTCCCTTCTTGACCACGCTGAAATTGCAGTCGCAGTGCAGTTCAGCGTGATCATAAAAAATGGGTTAGCCTCCTGTTGGTGCAGACTGTATGTGTGCGCAGGAAGCCGCCACCATTTTTGTGATCGCAGCTGCTGCATGTGATGTCATGCAACCGCTCTGACCACGCCTCCTGTTTCTCCGTTGCCGACCCCATTTTGAAGCCCTGCCCACGCACCGCTCCATCTCTGACTTGGAAATGGAGTGTTGCTGACCCCCCCCCCCCCCCAGCACCGATTGACAGTCAGAGGCGATCGCATTAACTGCGGGGTGCCGCAGAAAATGCAGGCGCATGCGTATGCTCTTAGCAATTTTTGCAGTTGGACTGCTTATTGCGATTGCAATCCAACCTGAATCAGGCTCTATTACCTATCACAATGCACTGCGGGTAGTACAAAATGGGGTTAATATAAGAGAAAACCCCCCAGAGCTGTGCTCCTTAACTGTCCCTGGTGGCTAGTGGAGCAGCTGCCCAGTAATCAGTGTCCACGCCAGTGCGCACATGGCCCGCCCCCTACAGCCACGCTGGATCACGGTATAGTGTGGGCACAGAAGTCCCTTACCTCCCTTTCATCAGCGGCCTCGTGATCCCGGAGGGCGGTGTGTGTGTGACTGACCTTAGGAAGAAACCGGAGCCTCCGCTGCAGTGACCCAGCAACCAGGGCGCGGGAGTATACTGCGCCGCTGGGAGTGATGGAGCTGCAGTAAAGATGTCTATTAGACCTAGCCTGCTGCAGCCCTTGTAGATTCTTATAAAAAAAAGTTCTTCTTTTCTTGTCAAAATTAATAGCTAAGAATAGGCTGCCTGAGGCAGCCCCCTCTTAAGTGGCCTGCTACTGAAGGCACCAACTACAAACTGAGCTCCCTGTTCATGGAAGCGAGGTTATAGAGGAGGGGGCGCTGAGCATCTTGGGAACAGTCAAAAGCTTTGAGCCTGTTGGTGCCTCAGATCAAGATCCTACTCTACACCCCAATGTGAATCCTTGTGGAGTCCAGTGTACCCCACAGAAGAAATGAATGTGTCACACCCATTGGCAGCAACATTAGAATAGCTGCTGATGGGCACAATTGAGAACGGAAGGGGGGAAAACATTTGAATCCAGCACATATATGTAATTTGAATATGTAATTTGTACCTTCCTACTTTAAAATGTAATGGATGAACCTCACCCTGTGAGAACTATCTTCATGATCAAGAGATCTCATACGCAAGAAAAGCATGTGCTGGGATAGGGCTGTGGAGGGCGGCTGCTCGGGCACACACCCGTCAAGTTAAGGAGATTCAACTGAGGAAGCACAAGGGAACTGCAGGGAGACCACATATTTTCAGATGAACATGAGAGGGCGGAAGGCTGCCTAATACTGAAGCACCCTCAAACATCAAACCATATGCAACAACTAGTACAAGCATTCCTGGGGAAAGGTCTGCAGCAGACGGATTTGCATACGGTGATGTCATCCAAGCAATGGGCATAGTTGGCTGCAACCCTCGTCTGCATATGAAAAGAGAAAATGGTCACGCAGGGCATGGCGGCCTTTGTGGGGTTGCGCTTGGATGACCCCTAGATCGCTTTATACACCCCCATCAGTGTGGGGCTCATGTTGGCCATGCCCAAGCCCCTGAAGCATTCAAGCTGATTTCTTGCAGCAGCTGGACCCAGTAACAGCTCCAGAGTTGCTCTACAAGACAAGTAAAAGGGTGTGAGCCCTGCAGCACCACCTGTAGTTTGCATACACACATATATAGGACAGCATCTCTTATATGCCCCAGGGGCAATAAAATAGTAGCCTTATCTAGGGTATCCGTCCATGCCGCTACAGAACTACACACCCAGGCCGACGCAATTGCCGGTCTGAGTAAGGTACCAGAATGTGTATAAATGGACTTCAGGGTAATCTCCTGTTTGCGGTCAGCAGACTCTTTGAGGGTAGCTGTATCCTGGGACGGGAGGGCTACCTTCTTGGATAAGCGTGTTAATGCTTTGTCCACCCAAGGGGAGGATTCCCATCGTAACCTATCCGTTGATGGGAAAGGGGAATCCTTTTGGAAATCTGCAGGAGATTCCCAAGCTTTTTCACATAACTCGTTCAGCTCGTGTGAGGGGGGAAAGGTTACCTCAGGCTTCTTTCCCTTGTACATATGTACCCTCTTGTCAGGGATAGGGGGCTCCTCTGTGATGTGCAAAACATCTTTTATTGCCATAATCATATATCAAATGTATTTTGCCAATTTTGGCTGTAACTTTGCATCATCGTAATCGCCACTGGAGTCAGAATCCGTGTCGGTATCTGTGTCAACAATCTGGATAGTGGGCGCTTATGAGACCCTGACAGTCCCTGCGACATAGGATTAGGCATTGGTTGAGACCCTGACTGTCCCAAAGCTTCTGCCTTGTCTAATCTTTTGTGCAATGAGTTTACACTAGCATTTAAAACATTCCACATATCCATCCAATCAGGTGTCGGCGGAGACACCACGTTCATTTGCTCCCGCTCCTCTCTAATATAGCCTTCTTCCTCAGACATGTCGACACACGTGTACCGACACACCACACACACAGGGAATACTTTTACTGAAGACATTTCCCCCACAAGGCCCTTTGGAGAGACAGAGAGAGAGTATGCCAGCACATACCCCAGCGCTATATAACCCAGGAATAGCACAGTAACTTAATGTTTGAACAATCGGTGAGGGGGAACATCTTGAAACCCCAGTTTGTACCCTTGGGACACTATTTGTAAAACACACGAGTCCATGTCCGAATGAATCCAGAACTGACTGAAGAGTTTTAGACGTGCCCCCACTGGTGCGGGCTCCTGCAAGAGAGCCCCAGCGTCATGCAGTGGATTTGGCAGAAGCAGAGGATGATCTCTGCTCCTGCGATCTTGAAGAGGATGCAGACCTCTTCTCTCTTCTCCTTCCTCTACCTGCAAAGAAAGGGGAATCTTAACTTCTTGCATATCTATTGGGCCGAAATGACTGCATCAGATAATGATGCGTCTTCATCCGTTGGGACGGAACATAGGGCAAGAAGGTTGACTTACCTGCGGGAGCTGCCGAGATCAAATTAACTAGGCAGTCACCAAACAAGGCTTCACCTTCATAGGGAAGAGACTCCCTTTCTTCTTGGAGTCAGCATCAGCATTCTCTTGGTGAATCCACAATGCCCTCCTATCCGACACTGCCATGAAATTGGCCCGTGAACTCAAGAGTCCTATATCCCTTGCAGTCTCACGTAAGTATGCTGCAGTGTCCTTGATATGATACAATGTAAGGAGTGTCCCATCTCTCCAGGGTATCTATATCGGATGACAAGGTATTCGACCAATTCTTGAATACTACTACTCACCCATGCACATGTAATGGCAGGTCTAAGTAATGTACCCGTGGTTACATAACTAGAAATAATGTAGCTTCCTGCATACGATCCGCTGGATTTGTGACAGGGCCCCGTGCAGAACAGGGGGTGACTCCCACTTTATTCTGTCCGCGGCGGGAAATGAATAAACAACCAGAATCCTTTTGGGGATTTGAAACCATCTTGTCGAGCTGGCCCAGACTTTCTCAAACAGAGATGGAGGAACGTTACATCAGCTTTCATTATATATCTATATATACATACATATAGACCCCTTTGTCAGGAACAGCAGGGTCTTCAGTGATTTTAATATGTCCTTAATATCCACAATCATGTACTGAATGCTCCTTGCCAATATTGGATCTAATCAGGAAACATTATGGTCGACATAAGTATCAGTATCCGTGTCAGTATCAGTGTGTAGTAACTGGGCAAAATAACATTTTTGCGACCCAGCGGGGCCTGAGGGAAAAGAAACATAGCCATGAATATCACATCTATTCTCTACGTCTGTGTCTGGGACACAGATTTATCCAACCTTACTCTGATATTACTGAAACATTTACCCAGTCAGTTATTGGTGGTGCCAACAGGGCCACCATCATATGTCTGCATTCCTAATATAGGCCCTCATTCCGAGTTGATCGGTCGCAAGGCGAATTTAGCAGAGTTACACACGCTAAGCCGCCGCCTACTGGGAGTGTATCTTAGCATCTTAAAATTGCGACCGATGTATTCGCAATATTGCGATCACAAACTACTTAGCAGTTTTAGAGTAGCTCCACACTTACTCTGCCTGTGCGATCAGTTCAGTGCTTGTCGTTCCTGGTTTGACGTCACAAACACACCCAGCGTTCGCCCAACCACTCCCCCGTTTCTCCGGCCACTCCTGCGTTTTTTCCGGAAACGGTAGCGTTTTCAGCCACACGCCCATAAAACGCCATGTTTCCGCCCAGTAACACCCATTTCCTGTCAATCACATTACGATCGCCGGAGCGATGAAAAAGCCGTGAGTAAAAATACTATCTTCATAGCAAAGATACTTGGCGCAGTCGCAATGTGAATATTGCGCGTGCGCACTAAGCGGAATTTCACTGCGATGCGATGAAAAATACCGAGCGAACGACTCGGAATGAGGGCCATAGTTTCCTCTTGGGAAAAACATTCAGCCACCGACATGTTGACACACATATACCAAGTACCCACAGACACACCGGCTTATGGGGGACAGACCGTCAGTAAATCTGTCAGAGGGACACAGAGGATTTTTCAGCTCACAATCCAGCGCCAAAAGTACACAGTCTGGGAAATAATAAACTCTATAGTGATAGACTTGTAATGCTCTAAAGATGTTCTGGTGAGGTGAGGAAGAAGCCCCGCCGCTGTAATGGCGCGTATCTGTCCCGCTCAGAAATAATTAATTACGCTAGCGGGGTAAGGACAGTGCCCAGGCACTAATGTCCACTTTTTCCAGCCTTTTGTGAGGAATTTATGCTGCCCAGGGTGCCCCCCCCCCCCCGTGCCCTGCACCCTGCAGTGCCTGTGTTTGTGTGGGAGCATGGCGCGCAGCGTTCCACTCGCTGCTCGGTACCTCAGAATGCCGTCACTGAAGAAGAAGTCTTCTGTTCTTCTGCTACTCACCTGTCTTCTGGCTCTGTAAGGGGGTGACGGCAGGCTGCGGGAGTGTGCATCTAGGCGTACCCAGCGATCAGCACCCTCAGGAGCTTATGGTGTCCTGTCAGCCTGAAGCAGAGCCATTGAACTCACTAGAAGTTGGTCATACTTCTCTCCCCTAAGTCCCACGAAGCAGGGAGACTGTTGCCAGCAGCCTCCCTGAAAATAAAAAAAACTAACAAGTCTTTTCAGAGAAACTCAGTAGAGCTCCCCTGTAGTGCATCCAGTATCACTGCGCACAATACTAAAACTGGAGTCTGGAGGAGGGGCATAGTGGGAGGAGACAGTTCACACCCTTTGAAAGTCTTAAAGTGCCCATGTCTCCTGCGGATCCCGTCTATACCCCATGGTTCTTAATGTGACCCCAGCATCCTCTAGGACGTATGAGAAAACAAATAACGCACACACGAGGAGGAGAGAACTAAGGAAGCTATAAGGAGAAGAGGGGAGGGAGGGGGGGTTGAAAGGTAAGGTAGTAAAGGCATATTGGATAAACTACAACCTTATACATATTCATTAATGTACCAGTAGTTAGAAGTAGAAGAGCTCTAACAGAAACCACAAAGCTTATCTAAAGCCACACCACACTGGATATGCCCAATCTCATTTGATTTTTGAAGCAAAGCAGTATTGGACTTTGTTAATACATGGATGGGAGACTGCTTGGTAGTATCAGATTCTTTAGGTGTTTTTAAACTACCAACACCATTTTCTTGGTACATTTAATTTTTACATGTATTCTTTTATGTACCAGAAGTTAGAAGTAGAAGAGCTGTAACAGAAACCACCAGCTCATCTACAGCCACAGCACACTGGATTTGCCCAATCTCTCCTGATCATGGAAGCTGAGCAGTGTTGGTCCTGGTTTTAGTACTTGGATGGGAGACCACAAGGAAATACCAGGAGCTGTGTGTATTTTTACAATACTAACACCGTTCTCTTGATGCATTCCATTTTGAAACATTGGGGCAGATCTATTAAGCCTGGTGAACTGATAAAGTGCAAGGTGATAAAGTACCAGCCAGTCAGCTCCTAACTGTCATTTTTCAAACCCAGCCTGTGACATGGCAATTAGGAGCTGATTGGCTGGTACTTTATCACCATGCAAATTATCATTTCACCAGGTTTAATAAATCGGCTGCTTACTCATTTATGTACGAGTAGTTAGAAGTAGAAGAACTCTAACAGAAACCACTAAGCTCATCTACAGCCACACCACACTGTATATGCCCAATATCACCTGATTTTAGGCCTGGTTTGTTCTTGGATGTGAGACCACCTGGGAATACCAGGTGCTGTAGGTAGTTTTATACTACCAACACCGTTCTCTTGATGCATTCCATTTTGAAACATTGGGGCAGATCTATTAAGCCTGGTGAACTGATAAAGTGCAAGGTGATAAAGTACCAGCCAGTCAGCTCCTAACTGTCATTTTTCAAACCCAGCCTGTGACATGGCAATTAGGAGCTGATGGGCTGGTACTTTATCACCATGCAAATTATCATTTCACCAGGTTTAATAAATCGGCTGCTTACTCATTTATGTACGAGTAGTTAGAAGTAGAAGAACTCTAACAGAAACCACTAAGCTCATCTACTGCCACACCACACTGTATATGCCCAATATCACCTGATTTTAGGCCTGGTTTGTTCTTGGATGTGAGACCACCTGGGAATACCAGGTGCTGTAGGTAGTTTTATACTACCAACACCGTTCTCTTGATGCATTATATTTTGAAACTTATTCATTGATGTACCAGTAGTTAGAAGTAGAAGTTAGAAACAGCAAAAATCATCTACAGCCGCATCACACTGGATATGTCCAATCTCATCTGATGTTGGAAGCTAAGCAGTGTTGTGCCTGGTTAGTTTTTGGATTTCAGGTCCTGCCTTCTGGTTTGGCCACGGCACCTCGGAAATTCACCAAGGTCATGGCCGTGATGACGACCCTTCACCATCGGTGGACCAGCGAGGAATCTCTCCTCCCGATAAACATTCTGGAATTGCGGGCAGTGTTCAATTCATTGACACTGGCCCTGCCTCTAGTACAGAACAGGCCTGTTCAAGTACAATCGGACAACGACACCACGGTAGTGTACACAAATCATCAAGGCGGCACTCGAAATTGCATGGCAAAGCTGGAAGTATCAAAAATCCTCAGTTGGGTAGAACGTCATCTGCCAGCAATATCGGCAGTGTTCATTCCCGGAGTCCTCAACTGGGAAGCGGATTTCCTCAGTCGACAGTACGTTCACGCTGGAGAGTGGAGAGGCCGCAGCAGAAATGTCTGCACTGGTGTCAGTAGGTGACTGAGGCAGGGATGACTGGGAGATAGTGGGTGACTGAAGCATGTATGACTGGGAGATAGTGGGTGACTGAGGCCGGGGTGACTGGGAGATAGTCAGTGACTAAGGCAGGGGTGATAGGGATATAGTGGATGACTGTGGCAGGGGTGACAGGGACAGTAGGAGACTGAGGCAGGGGTGACAGGGATAGTGGGTGACTGAGGCAGGGGTGATAGGGTGACAGTGGGTGACTGAGGCAGAGGTGACAGGGATAGTGGGTGACTGAGGTAGGGGTGATATGGAGATAGTGGTTGACTGAGGCAGGGGTGACAGAGATAGTGGGTGACTAAAGCAGGGGTGACTGGTATAGTGGGTGACTGAGGCAGGGGTCGCAGGTATATTGGTTAACTGAGGCAGCGGTGACTGGGAGATAGTGGGTAACTGAGGCAGGGGTGACAGGGAAAGTGTGTGACTCAGGCAGGGGTGATAGGGAGATAGTGGGCAGCAGATCACTGCCTCGCTGACAGCAGCACATCCCTGCTTCACTGACAGCAGCACATCCCTGCCTCATTGACAGCAGCACATACCTGCCTCACTTATAGCAGCACATCCCTGCCTCACTGGCAGCAGCAGATCCCTGCCTCACTGGCAGCAGCAGATCACTGCTTCACTGACAGCAGCACATCCCTGCCTCACTGGCAGCAGCAGATCCCTGCCTTACTGACAGCTGTATATAGGGCCTAATTCAGACCTGATCTCTGCTGTGCATATTCACACAACAGGAGATCAGGTCTGAAGTGTGTGTGTGTGTGCTGGTGCCGCAGTGCACCGGCACATGCCAGAGATGCGATCAGCATCTCTGCCCAGTGAGCGCCTCTGCCAACACATACTTATCTTGCATATGAGATCTCTTGATCATGAAGATAGTTCTCACAGGGTGAGGTTCATCCATTACATTTTAAAGTAGGAAGGTACAAATTACATATTCAAATTACATATATGTGCTGGATTCAAATGTTTTCCCTCCTTCCTTTCTCAATTGTGCCCATCAGCAGCTATTCTAATGTTGCTGCCAATGGGTGTGACACATTCATTTCTTCTGTGGGGTACACTGGACTCCACAAGGATTCACATTGGGGTGTAGAGTAGGATCTTGATCTGAGGCACCAACAGGCTCAAAGCTTTTGACTGTTCCCAAGATGCTCAGCGCCCCCTGCTCTATAACCTCGCTTCCATGAACAGGGAGCTCAGTTTGTAGTTGGTGCCTTCAGTAGCAGGACACTTAACAGGGGGCTGCCTCAGGCAGCCTATACTTAGCTATTAATTTTGACAAGAAAAGAAGAACTTTTTTTATAAGAATGTACAAGGGCTGCAGCAGGCTAGGTCTAATAGACATCTTTACTGCAGCTCCATCACTCCCAGCGGCGCAGTATACTCCCGTGCCCTGGTTGCTGGGTCACTGCAGCGGAGGCTCCGGTTTCTTCCTAAGGTCAGTCACACACACACCGCCCTCCGGGATCACGAGGCCGCTGATGAAAGGGAGGTAAGGGGCTTCTGTGCCCACACTATACCGTGATCCAGCGTGGCAGTAGGGGGAGGGCCGTGTGCGCACTGGCGTGGACACTGATTACTGGGCAGCCGCTCCACTAGCCACCAGGGACAGTTAAGGAGCACAGCTCTGGGGGTTTTTCTCCTATATTAACCCCATTTTGTACTACCTGCAGTGCATTGTGATAGGTAATAGAGCCTGATTCAGGTTGGATTGCAATCACAATAAGCAATCCAACTGCAAAAATTGCTAAGAGCATACGCATGCGCCTGCATTTTCTGTGACTGTCAATCGGTGCGGGGGGGGGGTCAGCAACACTCCATTTCAAAGTCGGAGATGGAGCGGTGCGGGGGCAGGGCTTCAACGGAGAAACAGGAGGCGTGGTCAGAGCGGCTGCATGACATCACATGCAGCCGTTGCGATCACAAAAATGGTGGCGGCTTCCTGCGCACACGTACAGTCTGCACCAACAGGAGGCTAACCCATTTTTTATGATCACGCTGTACTGCACTGAGACTGCAATTTCAGCGTGGTCAAGAAGGGAGGCGGCATGCTGGGTGGCCATGCCCTGTGATGGGTGGCCCCAGCATGCGAACCAAAGGATTGCAAATTCTGTTACTTAGCAGAATTTGCAATCCTTACTGAATTAGGCAATTGATTACAAAATTGTAAACAATATTTGAAGTTTTTCTTCAGGGACTAACACAAAAGATGCTTGGGGCTACTAACACATGGGTAAGCCACGTAAAGCTTCCCATGGGTCAGTGGCATCACAACGGGGTTGCGGCACACACCCGAGTGTCACCCGCCAAGTGGGGTGACACCAAAGTGCCGGCTCTTCTTCAGTGACAGAATATGGGTGTTTCACTGTGACATTACGTGCAACACCCAGTTTCTGTCACTGTGCAGGAGCCAGCACCACTCACACACTAGTCCCCGGGTACAGCCCCCAACCCCCGGGATACCAGCAGCAACAAAATGGTGATTCAGGCCACGCCCCTACCTATGAGACCATGCCTCCTTTTTACCATTGCGCTGCTTATCTGCGCGCACTGCATTACAATCTCCCTCGCCGCCTCTCTGGGTGTCACCAGTGATAGTGACACCTCTGCCATGCTTGTAGCAGCTGGTCCTAAGATCTACGCCTCCAGCCCTGAGTGTTTTCCCTTGTGACTTGTTGATCATCATAGCGAAGCAGATGCTTACAGAAAACTGCAGGGGCTTAGATTGAAAAGAAAAACATTGACGAACCCATCATTTCAGCGACAGGGTCTGCCACACGACTGACTGAAATGACTGGTTGGTTTGGGCCCCCACCAAAAAAGAATCAATCAATCTCTCCTTGCACAAACTGGCTCTACAGAGGCAAGATGTCCACCTCATCATCCTCCGATTCCTCACCCCTTTCACTGTGTACATCCCCCTCCTCACAGATTATTAATTCGTCCCCACTGGAATCCACCATCTCAGATCCCTGTGTACTTTCTGGAGGCAATTGCTGGTGAATGTCTCCACGGAGGAATTGATTATAATTAATTTTGATGATCATCATCTTCTCCACATTTTCTGGAAGTAACCTTGTACGCCGATTGCTGACAAGGTGAGCGGCCGCACTAAACACTCTTTCGGAGTACACACTGGAGGGAGGGCAACTTAGGTAGAATAAAGCCAGTTTGTGCAAGGGCCTCCAAATTGCCTCTTTTTCTCCACCATTCTTTCAAAGGTGACAGAATCATATGCAGTGACAGTAGACGACATGTCAGTAATCGTTGCCAGGTCCTTCAGTCTGGACCAGATGTCAGCACTCACTCCAGACTGCCCTGCATCACCGCCAGCGGGTGGGCTCGGAATTCTTAGCCTTTTCCTCGCACCCCCAGTTGCGGGAGAATGTGAAGGAGGAGCTGTTGACGGGTCACGTTCCGCTTGACTTGACAATTTTCTCACCAGCAGGTCTATGAACCTCTGCAGACTTGTGTCTGCCGGAAAGAGAGATACAATGTAGGTTTTAAATCTAGGATCGAGCACGGCGGCCAAAATGTAGTGCTCTGATTTCAACAGATTGAATCCTGGTTAAGCAAATTAAGGGCTCCATCCACAAGTCCCACATGCCTAGTTGAATCGCTCTGTTTTAGCTCCTCCTTCAATGTCTCCAGCTTCTTCTGCAAAAGCCTGATGAGGGGAATGACCTGACTCAGGCTGGCAGTGTCTGAACTGATTTCACGTGTGGAAAGTTCAAAGGGTTGCAGAACCTTGCACAACGTTGAAATCATTCTCCACTGCGCTTGAGTCAGGTGCATTCCCCCTCCTTTGCCTATATCGTGGGCAGATGTATAGGCTTGAATGGCCTTTTGCTGCTCCTCCATCCTCTGAAGCATATAGAGGGTTGAATTCCACCTCGTTACCACCTCTTGCTTCAGATGATGGCAGGGCAGGTTCAGGAATGTTTGGTGGTGCTCCAGTCTTCGGCATGCGGTGGCTGAAGGCAGAAAGTGGCCCGCAATTCTTCGGGCCACCGACAGCATCTCTTGCACGCCCATGTCGTTTTTTAAATAATTCTGCACCACCAAGTTCAATGTATGTGCAAAACATGGGACGTGCTGGAATTTGCCCAGATGTAATGCACGCACAATATTGGTGGCGTTGTCCGATGTCACAAATCCCCAGGAGAGTTCAATTGGGGTAAGCCATTCTGCGATGATGTTCCTCAGTTTCCGTAAGAGGTTGTCAGCTGTGTGCCTCTTATGGAATGCGGTGATACAAAGCGTAGCCTGCCTAGGAACGAGTTGGCTATTGCGAGATGCTGCTACTGGTGCCGCCGCTGCTGTTCTTGCTGCGGGAGGCAATACATCTACCCAGTGGGCTGTCACAGTCATATAGTCCTGAGTCTGCCCTGCTCCACTTAACCACAGACAAGTGGACATTGGGTACAACTGCATTTTTTAGGACACTGATGACTCTTTTTCTGAGGTCTGTGTACATTTTCGGTATCGCCTGCCTAGAGAAATGGAACCTAGAGGGTATTTGGTACCGGGGACACAGTACCTCAATCAAGTCTCTAGTTGCCTCTAAATTAACGATGGATACCGGAACCACGTTTCTCACCACCCAGACCTGAGTTATCCGCTTTGCAGCAGGATGACTGCTGTGATATTTCATCTTCCTCGCAAAGGACTGTTGGACAGTCAATTGCTTACTGGAAGAAGTACAAGTGGTCTTCCGACTTCCCCTCTGGGATGACGATCGACTCCCAGCAGCAACAACAGCAGCGCCAGCAGCAGTAGGCGTTACACTCAAGGATGCATCGGAGGAATCCCAGGCAGGAGAGGACTCGTCAGACTTGCCAGTGACATGGCCTGCAGGACTATTGGCTCTCCTGTCTAAGGAGGAAATTGACACTGAGGGAGTTGGTGGTGTGGTTTGCAGGAGCTTGGTTACAAGAGGAAGGGATTTAGTTGTTAGTGGACTGCTTCCACTGTCATCCAAAGTTTTTGAACTTGTCACTGACTTATGATGAATGCGCTGCAGGTGACGTATAAGGGAGGATGTTCCGAGGTGGTTAATGTCCTTATCCCTACTTATTACAGCTTGACAAAGGCAACACACGGCTTGACACATGTTGTCCGCATTTGTGTACAGGATGCATACCTTCATGTCCCCATTTATCCACCTCATCAGGCGTAACTCAGATTTGCGGTACAGGACTGTCATTTCCAATTTCAGACGTTGCTGTTTGGTCTCTCCATGGCCCTGAGAATTTTCACCAAGGTAATGGCGGAAATGATGGTGCTCCTGTGCAAGCAAGGTGTCACAATTATCCCGTACTTGGGCGATCTCATAAAAGCGAGATCAAGAGAGCAGTTGCTGAACAGCATATCACTTTCACTGAAAGTGTTACAGCAACACGGCTGGATTCTCAATATCCCGAAGTCGCAATTGATTCCTACTACTCGTCTGTCTTTCTTGGGCATGATTCTGGACACAGACCAGAAGAGGGTTTATCTCCTGATAGAAAAGGCCCAGGAACTCATGACTCTTGTCAGGAACCTATTGAAACCAAAACAGGTGTCAGTGCATCACTGCACTCGAGTCCTGGGAAAGATGGTGGCATCATACGAGGCCATTCCATTCGGCAGGTTCCATGCGAGGACTTTCCAATGGGACCTACTGGACAAGTGGTCCGGGTCACATTTACAGATGCATTGGTTGATCACCCTGTCCCCCAGGGTCAGGGTATCACTCTTGTGGTGGCTGCAGAGTGCTCACCTTCTCGAGGGACGCAGATTCAGCATTCAGGGCTGGATCCTGGTGACCACAGACGCAAGCCTCCAAGGTTGGGGAGCAGTCACACAGGGAAGAAATTTCCAAGGTCTTTGGTCAAGTCAAGAGACTTGTCTTCACATCAACATCCTGGAACTAAGGGCCATATACAATGCCCTACGTCAAGCGAAGACCTTACTTTGCGACCAACCGGTTCTGATCCAGTCAGACAACGTCACCGCAGTGGCTCATGTAAACCGCCAAAGCGGCACAAGAAGCAGAGTGGCGATGGCACAAGCCACCAGAATTCTTCGCTGGGTGGAGAATCACGCAAGCGCACTGTCAGCAGTGTTCATTCCGGGAGTGGACAACTGGGAAGCAGACATCCTCAGCAGACACGACCTACATCCGGGAGAGTGGGGACTTCATCAGGAAGTCTTTGCACAGATTACAAGTCGGTGGGAACTGCCACAGATAGACATGATGCCGTCCCGGCTCAACAAAAAGCTACAGAGGTATTGCGCAAGGTCAGGAGACCCTCAGGCAGTAGCTGTAGACGCCCTAGTGACACCGTGGGTGTTCCGGTCGGTCTATGTATTTTCTCCTCTTCCTCTCATACCCAAGGTGTTGAGGATAATAAGACAAAGAGGAGTGAGAACAATCCTCATTGTTCCAGATTGGCCACGGAGGACCTGGTATCCGGATCTGCAGGAAATGCTCACAGAAGATCTGTGGCCTCTCCCTCTAAGACAGGACCTGTTGCATCAGGGGCCCTGTCTGTTCCAAGACTTACCGCAGCTGCGTTTGACGGCATGGCGGTTGAATGCCGGATCCTAGCATTCCGGTTGAGGTCATCCCTACGCTGATAAAGGCTAGGAAGGATGTAACGTTAAAACATTACACCGTATATGGCGAAATTATGTTTCTTGGTGTGAGGCCAGGAATGCTCCTACGAAAGAATTCCATCTGGGCCGTTTCCTTCACTTCCTACAAACTGGAGTGAATTTGGGCCTAAAATTAGGCTCTATTAAGGTCCAGATTTCGGCCTTATCCATTTTCTTTCAAAAAGAATTGGCTTCTCTTCCAGAAGTTCAGACTTTTGTAAAAGGAGTGCTGCATATTCAGCCTCCTTTTGTGCCTCCGGTGGCACCTTGGGACCTTAACGTGGTGTTAATTTTTCTAAAATTACACTGGTTTGAACCACTTAAAACAGTAGAGTTAAAATATCTCACATGGAAGGTGGTCATGTTATTAGCCTTGGCTTCGGCTAGGCGAGTGTCGGAATTAGCGGCTTTGTCACATAAAAGCCCATATTTGGTATTTCATGTGGATAGAGCGGAATTGCAGACCCGTCCTCAATTCCTACCAAAAGTGGTCTCATCTTTTCATATGAACCAACCTATTGTGGTGCCTGTGGCTACGCGTGACTTGGAGGATTCCGAGTTACTTGATGTGGTTAGGGCTTTGAAAATTTACGTGGCCAGGACGGCTAGAGTCAGGAAAACTGAAGCGCTGTTTGTCCTGTATGCAACCAACAAGATTGGTGCCCCTGCTTCAAAGCAGGCTATTGCTCGCCGGATTTGTAACACGATTCAGCAAGCGCATTCTATGGCTGGATTGCAGTTACTGAAATCGGTCAAGGCCCATTCCACGAGGAAAGTGGGCTCTTCTTGGGCGGCTGCCCGAGGGGTCTCGGCACTACAGCTGTGTCAAGCTGCTACTTGGTCGGGTTCACACACCTTTGCAAAATACTATAAGTTTGATACCCTGGCTGAGGAGGAACTCATGTTTGCTCAATCGGTGCTGCAGAGTCATCCGCACTCTCCCGCCCGTTTTGGAGCATTGGTATAATCCCCATGGTCCTTACGGAGTCCCCAGCATCCTCTAGGACGTTAGAGAAAATAAGATTTTAAACCTACTGGTAAATCTTTTTCTCGTAGTCCGTAGAGGATGCTGGGCGCCCGTCCCAAGTGCGGACTACTTCTGCAATACTTGTATATAGTTATTGCTTCAATAAGGGTTATGTTATAGTTGCATCGGTCCTGCACTGATGCTATGTTGTTTTTTCATACTGATAACTGGGTAGTTTATCACAAGTTATACGGTGTGATTGGTGTGGCTGGTATGAATCTTGCCCTGGATTAACAAAATCCTTTCCTCATACTGTCCGTCTCCTCTGGGCACAGTTTCTCTAACTGTGGCATAGAGGGAGGAGCCAGTGCACACCCAGAACTAAAGTCTTTCTTAAAGTGCCCATGTCTCCTGTGGAGCCCGTCTATCCCCATGGTCCTTACGGAGTCCCCAGCATCCTCTACGGACTACGAGAAAAAGATTTACCGGTAGGTTTAAAATCTTATTTTCTACTTTATTCTTTTCTATCCTAGTTTATTACGACCAACTCTCATCCAAGGAGTTTGATATTCTACTACCTGCATGCAATTTAAATTGCTTAAATTGTTTATATGGTTGATTTGTCCTTCACAATCCATAATCTGCAACTTGGATGTACTTGTGTCATTGAAAATCTTATAATAAAAATGTATATACAGATACTCAACCTGTATATTGAAAAAAAAAAAAGTTATAAGACATATGCATTCAATATTTGAAGAAACAAAATAAAATAAAGCTATCTATTGGGTTTCACTAACAAGCACATTGGAAGACTTGACTACTGTTAAAAGACATGCATTACATGGTATAGAGCCACAAACCACAATGTAGTAAAATAAAAACAAACTTACATGTGTATCAAACCTATGTGAGGCTTACATTGATAGTGCAAGATCAACACTCTATCAACTGTGCAAACTAGACTGCACATAAATGCCATAAAATTTATCTGAGATTTTAGTAAATAAGGCCCGTTGCTGTC
The DNA here is from genome assembly GCF_028390025.1 of Pseudophryne corroboree. Classification (NCBI taxonomy): domain Eukaryota; kingdom Metazoa; phylum Chordata; class Amphibia; order Anura; family Myobatrachidae; genus Pseudophryne; species Pseudophryne corroboree. The sequence goes on from NW_026970169.1 coordinate 101,040, forward strand.
CGGGTCACGCAGCCGTCACGGCCCGCCCCCATACGGTCCGGTCATGTCTGCGTTGTCCTGACTGTGCCCCCAAAATGGCGGCACAACGCCGCTGGCCCGACTCCTCCTGCCCAGTGACCGCCTCTGCCTGTCAATCAGGCAGAGGCGCTCACTGGGCAGAGATGCTGATCGCATCTATGGCATGTGCCGGTGCACTGCGGCACCAGCACACACGCACTTCAGACCTGATCTCCTGTTGTGTGAATATGCACAGCAGGGATCAGGTCTGAATTAGGCCCTATATACAGCTGTCAGTAAGGCAGGGATGTGCTGCTGCCAGTGAGGCAGGGATGTGCTGCTGGTAGTGAAGCAGTGATGTGCTGCTGTCAGCGAAGCAGTGCTGTGCTGCTGTCAGCGAGACAGGGATGTGCTGCTGTCAGCGAGGCAGGGATGTGCTGCTGTCAGCGAAGCAGGGATGTGCTGCTGTCAGCGAAGCAGGGATGTGCTGCTGTCAGCGAAGCAGGGATGTGCTGCTGTCAGCGAGGCAGGGATGTGCTGCTGTCAGCGAGGCAGGGATGTGCTGCTGTCAGCGAGGCAGGGATGTGCTGCTATAAGTGAGGTAGGGATGTGCTGCTGTCATTGAAGCAGGAATGTGCTGCTGCAGTGAGGCAGAGATATGCAGCCCACTATCTCCCTATCACCCCTGCCTGAGTCACACACTTTCCCTGTCACCCCTGCCTCAGTTACCCACTATCTCCCAGTCACCGCTGCCTCAGTCAACCACTATATCTGCGATCCCTGCCTCAGTCACCCACTATACCAGTCACCCCTGCTTTAGTCACCCACTGTCACCCTATCACCCCTGCTTCAGTCACCCACTATCCCTGTCAACCCTGCCTCAGTCACCCACTATCTCCCAGTCACCCCTGCCTCAGTCAGCCACTATCCCTGTCACCCCTGCCTCAGTCTCTTACTGTCCCTGTCACCCCTGCCACAGTCATCCACTATCTCCCTATCACCCCTGCCTTAGTCATTTATTATACCTGTCACCCACTTTCTTCCCATACTTACCCAACCCCTTCCTATCACCCCTCCCTCAGTAACCCACTATCTCCCTGTCACCCACTATCTCCCAGTCACCCCAGGCCTCAGTCACCCACTATCTCCCACTCATACATGCTTCAGTCACCCACTATCTCCCAGTCATCCCTGCCTCAGTCACCTACTGACACCAGTGCAGACATTTCTGCTGCGGCCTCTCCACTCTCCAGCGTGAACGTCCTGACGACTGAGGAAATCCGCTTCCTAGTTGAGGACTCCGGGAATGAACACTGCCGATATTGCTGTCAGATGACTTTCTACCCAACGGAGGATTTTTGATACTTCCAGCTTTGCCATGCAGTTTCGAGTGCCGCCTTGATGATTTGTGTACACTACCGTGGTGGCGTTGTCAGATTGTACTTGAACAGGCTTGTTCTGTACTAGAGGCAGGGCCAGTGTCAATTAATTGAACACTGCCTGCAATTCCAGAATGTATATCAGGAGGAGAGATTCCTCCCTGGTCCACCGACCCTGTAGAAAGTGTTGCTCCAACACCATGGCCCAGCCCAAAAGACTGGCATCCATTGTCAGGAGGACACAGTTGGAGATCCAGAAGGGATGGCCCCTGCTCAACTGTTGGTCCTGTAGCCACCAGCTCAGTGTCAGACGAACCTCCGGAGTCAAGGAGATCATTTGAGACATCATCCGATGAGGCAGGCCGTCCCACTTGGAGAGGATTAACCTCTGCAGAGGGCGGTAATGAAATTGAGCGTACTCTACCATATCGAAAGCCGACACCATGAGGTCTAGTACTTGCATCGCCGTGTGTATCAACACTCTTGGGCGAGAGAGGACGATACTGTCCTGAATTTTCAGGACTTTCTCTGGAGACAGAAACAATTGTTGGCTGTGTGTGTCCAGCAGTGCCCCTAGGTGCACAATGTTCCGAGCAGGGACCAGCGAGGACTTTTTTCAGTTGATGAGCCACCCGTGGACTTTTAGGAATTGGACCGCCAGTTCCAGATAACTGTGGAGAACCTCTTGGGAGTTCACCAGGATCAGCAAGTCGTCCAGATTTGGCAGGATCCTGATTCTCTGATGGTGAAGGGTCGTCATCACGGCCATGACCTTGGTGAATATCCGAGGTGCCGTGGCCAAACCAGAAGGCAGGACTTGAAATCCAAAAACAAACCAGGCACAACACTGCTTAGCTTCCATCATCAGATGAGATTAGACCAGTGGCGTAACTACTGCCCCCGCAGTCCTCGCGGTGGCTTGGGGGCGAGGGGCTGCGGGGGCGCCACTGATTTACAGCAGACTGACATGCGGACGAGCGTCCGCATGTCAGTCTGCAGTCTCCTTCCCTCCGCCGCTTTTTGGAGGGACACGGAGGGCACACAGCGCGCCTCCCTGTGTCCCTCCTGCTGCATCATCTCCGGCGGCCGCGGGTCTAATAGGGGGAAGTGCCGTCCGTGAGCTCTAATTGGCTCACGAACCGGCACTTCCCCCTATTAGACCCGCGGCCGCCGGAGATGATGCAGCAGGAGGGACACAGGAGAGACGAGCTGTGCCCTCCGTGTCCCTCCAAAAAGCGACGGCGGGGGGGGGGGTAAATATCTGGCACTGGGGGCATATATGGCACGGGGGGGGGAGGAATATCTGGCACTGGGGCATTTCTGGCACTGGGGGGAATATCTGGCACTGGGGGCATATCTGGCACTGGGGGGGATATCTGGCACTGGGGCATATATGGCACTGGGGGGGAATATCTGGCACTGGGGGCATATATGGCACTGGGGGGGGTATCTGGCACTGGGGGCATATATGGCACGGGGGGCATATATGGCACTGGGGGGAATATCTGGCACTGGGGGCATATATGGCACTGGGGGGGAATATCTGGCACTGGGGGCATATGTGTACCTGGCACATGGGGGGGACGACTATATTTGGCACTGGGGCATGTAAGTACCTGGCACCGTGGGGGAATATCTGGCACTGGGGACATATGTAGCACTGGGAGCACAGCCCTAGCAACAAGGACTACCTCCTAGCAACGAGCATGACACCCAGTGCATGAAACATCTGGCAACGAGCATGACACCCAGTGCATGAAACACCTGGCAACGAGCATGACACCCAGTGCATGAAACCCCGGGCAACGAGCATGACACCCTGAGCATGAAAACCCCTGGCACCGTGCATGGAACCAAGAGCATGAAACCCCTGGCAACGAGCATGACACCCAGTGCATGAAACCCCTGACAACGAGCAGGTAATTGAAAAGTAATTAGAAGCCTTACTGTAGGACTTAATGTGTAATGTGCATTACGGTGTGTGGCATAATGTATCACGGACATTGCGGTGTGTGTCATAATGTGTCGCAGGCATTACGGTGTATGGTATACTATATCGCGGGCATTGTGATATGTGGTATAATGTCTCAGGGTCATTGCAGTGTGTGGCATAATGTATCAAGGACATTGCGGTGTGTGTCATAATGTGTCAGGCATTACGGTGTGTGGTATACTATATCACGGGCATTGTGGTATGTGGTATAATGTCTCAGGGTCATTGCAGTGTGGCATAATACATAACGGTCATTGCGATGTGTGGCAGAGGGTATAACGGGCAGGGCATTGCCCACGCACTCACACGTACAAGCAATGCATTTCACGCCTACCTCCAGCCTCAGTTACAGGCTGCTGCCGCCTACCCCCCTCCCTGCATCAGCTGCAAAGGCAGCAAAATATTTTGACCAAAGTCTAAAGGCCCGTACACATTAAACGATGTCGCTCTGTGAGCTACATCGTCTAATGTTTCCCCTCCCGGGCCGGCCGGCGGCCGACTGTACACACTGAGCGATATGACCGCTCATATCGCTCAGTGACGTCACGCCCCCGCCAGCCCTGCATGAAGGTTGTGGACGACAGTCCACATCCTTCCTGCATGCCCTACCGACAGCGAAGATTGTTGGCGACCCGCGGGGCCGCGCATCGTTTGTCGCTGGCTGCATACACACTTAACGATAAAATGAGCGACGTCGCTCATTAAATCGTTAAGTGTGTACGGACCTTAAACAATTTGGTTTGGTTAATAAAATAATTTTGCACAGAACAGTGATGTTATACGAACATTTTCATTAAACATTTAAAAAATCAAATGTTTATTCTTACAGTGAAATTTTACATTTCTGAATAAAAAAAATAAATTTAAAAAAAGCGATGAAATTCCATAGACAAAAAACCTTACGGTTTCACATGTCCCATTAAGGCTTCTTAGACATGATCGAAATTTCAGAAACCTGTTGTAACTCTTCCACTCAAACTCCAAAAAGCAATGAAATTCCGATCATTGAGGCTGACGCCTTAATGGACGTGTTCCTTGCGTAATACAGATATGGTATGCCATCACAGCCTGTGGGTAAGTGCAGATTCGGTCTGAATTACCCCCTGTGTTTCTCTGTCCCCCCCATTAGTGCTGCTTAGTGTTCCCTCTATCCACACACTTCTGTTCCCCCATCCACACCGCTCTCCTCCCTCCAATCAACAACACTCTTACCTCATCTGAGCAGCTTTGTCTTCCGCTCAGACCTTCAGTTGCATAGACTGCATGTGTGTATTCCAATGAGCACACAAATCTGTGAATTAGCAGCTCCACCATTGTGTGAGTGACAGCAATCTCACTCTGTGAGAGTGCTGAATCTGCACTTACCCACAGGCTGTGATGGCATACCATATCTGTATTGCGCAAGGAACACGTCCATTAAGGCGTCAGCCTTAATGATCGGAATTTCATTGCTTTTTGGAGTTTGAGTGGAAGAGTTACAACAGGTTTCTGAAATTTCGATCATGTCTAAGAAGCCTTAATGGGACATGTGAAACCGTAAGGTTTTTTGTCTATGGAATATATATATATATCACAAACATATATGATTCATACATATATCACACACACATACATGATACATACATGAGAAAGACCTGGGATGGTGATGAGGCCAGGGCCCCCTGCTGATGTTGCGTTGAGGAAGGCAGTGTTCCAGGGCGGATGCCAGTCGGGGAGAGCGCCGCGCAGCCCGGGAAAAATACTGCTGAGGAGCTACATCTGGAAGAGCCCCTGGGAGGGAGAGTGCCACATGCCCCATCCTGCGCGGCAGACTCTGCAGGCCTGCACATGGGAAGGGAGGTCTCTGGCCACACATACTCACCCTTCTGCTGAAGCCCCGCTGCTGTCCCCATCAGCGATCTCCAGCGGGGGGCGGGGCCAGGATGAACCTCAACCTGTGAGAACTATCTTCATGATCAAGAGATCTCATATGCAAGATAAGTATGTTTTGGGATAGGGCTGGGGAGGGCGGCTGCTCGGGCACACCCCCGTCAAGTTAAGGAGATTTAACTGAGGAAGCACAAGGGAACTCTCGTCAGGGGACAACAACTGCAGGGAGACCACATCTTTTCAGATGAACATGGGAGGGCGGAAGGCTGCCTAATACTGAAGCACCCTCAGACATTAAACCATATGCAACAACTATTGCAAGCATTCCTGGGGGAAGGTCTGCAGCAGACGGATTTGCATACGGTGATGTCATCCAAGCAGTGGGCCAAAGTTGGCTGGAACCCTCATCTGTATATGAAAAGAGAAAAGGGGCATGCAGGGCATGGCGGCCTTTTGCGGCGCTTGGATAACCCCAAGTTTGCATTAAACACCCCCACCCTCCTTCGGTGTGGGGCTCATGTTGGCCATGCCCAAGCCCCTGAAGCATTCAAGCTGATTTCTTGCAGCAGCTGGGCACTGTAACAGCTTCAGAGCTGCTCTACAAGACAAGTAAAAGGGTGTGGGCCCTGCAGCACCACCTGTAGTTTGCATACACACATATATAGGACAGCATCTCTTATATGCCCCAGGGTCAATAAAATAGTATCCTTGTCTAGGCTATCCATCCCCTCAGATAAGGTATTTGTCCATGCCGCTACAGCACTACACACCCAGGCCGACGCAATTGCCGGTCTGAGTAAGGTACCTGAATGTGTATAAATGGACTTCAGGGTAATCTCCTGTTTGCGGTCAGCACACTCTTTGAGGGTAGCCGTATCCTGGGACGGGAGGGCTACCTTCTTGGATAAGCGTGTTAATGCTTTGTCCACCCTAGGGGAGGATTCCCATCGTAACCTATCCGTTGATGGGAAAGGATACGCCATAAGAATCCTTTTGGAAATCTGCAGTCTTTTATCTGGAGATTCCCAAGCTTTTTCACATAACTCGTTCAGCTCGTGTGAGGGGGGAAAGGTTACCTCAGGCTTCTTACCCTTGTACATATGTACCCTCTTGTCAGCGACAGGGGGTTCCTCTGTGATGTGCAAAACATCTTTTATTGCCATAATCATAAATCGAATGGATTTTGCCAATTTTGGCTGTAACTTTGCATCATCGTAATCGACACTGGAGTCAGAATCCGTGTCGGTATCTGTGTCAACAATCTGGGATAGTGGGCGCTTATGAGACCCTGACAGTCCCTGCAACATAGGATCAGGCATGGGTTTAAACCCTGACTGTCCCAAAGCTTCTGCCTTGTCTAATCTTTTGTGCAATGAGTTTACACTAGCATTTAAAACATTCCACATATCCATCCAATCAGCTGTCGGCGGAGACACCACATTCATTTGCTCCCGCTCCTCTCTAATATAGCCTTCTTCCTCAGACATGTCGACACACGTGTACCGACACACTACACACACAGGGAATGCTTTTTCTGAAGACAGTTTCCCCACAAGGCCCTTTGGAGAGACAAAGAGAGAGTATGCCAGCACACCCCCCAGCGCTATATAACCCAGGAATAAAACAGTAACTTAATGTTTGCCCAGTAGTGCTGCTGTATGTAATTTGCGAATTATGTGCCCCCCCCCTCTTTTCAACCCTCTTGTCTAACGTGGTATAAGCAGGGTAGAGTTCGGGGAGCTTCCTCTCAGCGGTGCTGTGGAGAAAAAATGGCGCTGGTGAGCGCTGAGGGAGAAGCCCCGCCCCCTCGGAGGCGGGCTTCTGTCCCGCTTAAACTGTAAAATTGGTGGGGGCTTATACATATATAAAGTGCCCAGCTGTATATATGTTATATTTTTGCGAAAGAGGTTTATATTGCTGCCCAGGGCGCCCCCCCTGCGCCCTGCACCCTTACAGTGACCGGAGTATGTGAGGTGTATGGGAGCAAAAGCGCACAGCTGCAGTGCTGTGCGTTACCTCAGTGAAGATCATGAAGTATTCTGCCGCCTCTGAAGTCTTCTTTTCTTCTCATACTCACCCGGCTTCTATCTTCCGGCTCTGCGAGGGGGACGGCGGCGCGGCTCTGGGACGGACGGCGAGGGTGAGATCCTGCGTACCAATCCCACTGGAGCTAATGGTGTCCAGTAGCCTAAGAAGCAGGACCTTGCAACTCAGAGAGTAGGGCTGCTTCTCTCCCCTCAGTCCCTCGATGAGGGAGTCTGTTGCCAGCAGTGCTCCCTGAAAATTAAAAACCTAACAAAATACTTTCTGTCATAAAGCTCAGGAGAGCTCCTGAAAAGCACCCAGTCTCCACTGGGTACAGTATCAAACTGAGGTCTGGAGGAGGGGCATAGAGGGAGGAGCCAGTGCACACCCAGAACTAAAGTCTTTCTTAAAGTGCCCATGTCTCCTGCGGAGCCCGTCTATCCCCATGGTCCTTACGGAGTCCCCAGCATCCTCTAGGACGTTAGAGAAAATAGGATTTTAATACCTACCGGTAAATCCTTTTCTCTTAGTCCGTAGAGGATGCTGGGCACCCGTCCCAGTGCGCACTGTGTCTGCAGTTATTAAATGGCCCTTAACTCCAGAACATTTATGTGGAGATGAAAACATCCAAGGAAGACTTGACCATCTTCCTTGGATGTTTTCCCCCTGTGTGACTGCTCTCCAGCCTCGGAGGGTTGCATCCGTGGTCCCTAGGATCCCCTCCTGGATCCCGAACCATCGCCCCTCTAGGTGGTGAGAACTGTGCAGCCACCAATGGAGTGAGATTCTGATCTTGGAAGACAGGATTATCCTCCGGTGCATGTGTAGGTGGGATCCGGACCACTTGTCCAACAGGTCCCACTGGAACACTCTGGCATGGAACCTGCCAAACTGAATGGCCTCGTAGGCCGCAACCATCTTCCCCAGCAACTGAATGCATTGATGGATTAACACTCTTGCTGGTTTCAGAATTTGTTTGACCAGACTCTGGATCTCCAGAGCCTTTCCACTAGAAGAAAACCTCTTCTGTGTCCAGTATCACTCCCAAAAACAACAACCGCGTCATTGGGACCAACTGCGATTTTGGCAAGTTTAGGAGCCAACCATGTTGTTGAAGAACTGTCAGGGAGAGTAGATGTTTTGCACCAACTGGTCCCTGGATCTCGCCTTTATCAGGAGATCATCCAAGTACGGGATAATTGTGACTCCTTGCTTGCGAAGGAGGACCATCATTTCCGCCATCACCCTGGTGAAAATCCTCGGAGCCGTGGACAGACCAAACGGCAACGTCTGAAATTGGTAATGACAATCCTGAATTGCAAACCTCAGGTAGCTTGATGCAGTGGCTAAATGGGAACATATAAGTAGGCATCCTTTATGTCTACCAAAACCATGAAATCTCCTTTATCCCCCGGACTGGAGATCACTACCCTGAGAGATTCCATCTTGAAATTGAATTTCTTTAGGTAGAAATTAAGGGATTTCAGATTTAAGATTGGTCTGACTGAGCCGTCCGGCTTCGGGACCACGAAGAGGCTTGAATAAAAACCTTCTCCCTGCTGACTAAGGCTGATTTGAACAATCGGTGAGGGGGAACGTCTTGAAACCCCAGTTTGTACCCTTGGGACACTATTTGTAAAACCCACGAGTCCAGGTCCGAATGAATCCAGAACTGACTGAAGAGTTTTAGACGTGCCCCCCACTGGTGCGGGCTCCTGCAAGAGAGCCCCAGCGTCATGCAGTGGATTTGGCAGAAGCAGAGGACGATCTCTGCTCCTGCGATCTTGAAGAGGCTACAGACCTCTTCCCTCTTTTCCTTCCTCTACCTGCAAAGAAAGGGGAATCTTAACTTCTTGCATATCTATTGGGCCGAAATGACTGCGTCAGATAATGATGCGTCTTCATCCGTTGAGAGGGAACATAGGGCAAGAAGGACGACTTACCTGCGGGAGCTGCCGAGATCAAATTAACTAGGCCGTCGCCAAACAAGGCTTCACCTTCATAGGGAAGAGACTCCCTTTCTTCTTGGAGTCAGCATCAGCATTCCCTTGGTGAATCCACAATGCCCTCCTATCCGAGACTGCCATGAAATTGGCCCGTGAGCACTTGTGCCCGGTGTAGGATTTTTAAATATGTGTAGTTTACTGTATGCAAGGGTTTAAAACCTTTTAGGAACTGAGATCTAAGGTGTATTACATGTAGTTTAAAAAAAACAAAAAAGGTTTATTTTAAGGCAGTAGTTTCCAAACTGGGGTTCTTGCACTGGTAGCATAGTTTGGTGGTCCAGGACCAATTAAAATTATTTATACTTTAATAAATTGGCAAAACCATTCCCTCACAACATAACTGAACCTGAGGATGACATGCTATAAACACAATTTACTTAATTTTATTTTTTTTTCTGAATTTCTCAATAAAAAAAACTTTGGCCTAGGGGTGTCGTGAAACAAATTTTGATACTCTATGGCAGGGGTGTCAAACCCATGGGCCGCATGCCGCCCCCAATGCATCCTTTTGTGGCCCACAGGCCGGGGTCCGGCAGGGGTCCGACAGGGGTCCTTTTGTGGCCCGATCACCTTGCTTAGAGCGAGGGCAGGAGAGTGCAGCCAGAGTCTTTGCTTTCTATGTGCGGCACCATCTTCCCGAAGAGATCACAGGGAAGATAGTGCCCCTTCCACTGGCTACAGCACAGGTATACTGGGGTGGGGTAGCAAACTGGGGGCCCCAATGGGCCCCTCCAGCAGTCCCTCTACCAAAACACGTCTTTTGGTGGTTTTGCGGTGTTGTTATAACTACATGGTGACGATACTGTAGCACAGAGATTTTCAACCATTTACAACTCACGTCACACAGAACAAGATTTAAATATTGACAAGGCACACTGAAATATAATGGTGATGCATGGTGCAGTATCGTGTCCTAGGATGTCATGTCGCAGCTTCTCCATAGGTAACGCCTGAACAGGCCCGGTGACAGGGGGGACAAAGGGGACACTTGTTCAGGGCTCCAAGTATTAAGAACAGAAATAATGGGGCCACAGTGCCAATATTGCTTTTTAAAGTGTATCCACCAACTGCTCAATTTAAGCAGGAAAACAATTAACAGGCCAACTAAACCCTCCCCCCTCCTTTTACCCCATCACTTTGTCCAGTCCCTGTGGTCCATACTGTATTGCCATTATTATGCATTTTGCTGTGCTGGCCCTTTTCTGAATGTCCCTGCCACCGCCACCGAAGAGCTGGATAGCCCAGTATGAAAACCACCTGCCGGCCTCACTGACGGTCCGAGTCAAAGGCTCCATTTTTTTTAAAGATCCCTCTGCCAAGTTAAGGGGGGGTTGAGGGGGCCCCAGAGATATCAGTGTACTGGGCCCAGAGATTTCTGTTGCTAGCCCTGACCCTCAGGGGCGTATCTACCCCTTGGCCAGGATGGCACTTGCCAGGGGCACTATCCAGCTGTGCCAACCGTGGCTAAGGGATAGAGTTCTGCAGTCTCGAAAGGGCGCTATGGCAATCAGCGTGGGACTGACCAATTAGACGGTGAGGGAAGGATACTGAAATTGTCCCAACCCTGTTACAGTTTGAAACGCCCCTCAACTGCTGTCCACTGCTTCACTCCTAGCTCTGCCCCTTTGAAATTATTAATCCCTACCCCCCGGTAGGCGGAGTTCTCCAGGCCCATACTCAGGAGTCACCACTGCTGTACATTATGTGCCGGTTGTAGAGGCAGAGCGGGGAACATCAGAGAACGCCACAAATTACACAGTGGGCAAGGAGATGGCTGGAGACAGCTGCACAGCCATGCCTTGCAAGTTCGAGAGAGCTGTTGAATTTCAGCACTTCAAGTCAGAGCCTGCCCCCTGCTGCCCAAGCAGTCCGTGACAGTTAGTGTCGAGGAGGGGGGGATTTGTGCATGTGTGCTATCAGTGTGTGTGTGGGGGGGTGGGGGGGTGGAGGATGTGTGTGACTGTGAGGGAGCTGTCAGTGTCAGTGGGGAGAGGAGCAGGAGGGAGTTGTTAGTGTGTGGAAGTGATGAGAGTTGTCAGTACTGGGGAAATGTGTGTGTGTGTGTACTAGATTTAGGAGTGTGTGTTTGTGAGAGGTTTCAGTTGGGGAATTAGAGTTCATACAGTAATTAAATGTTTTCATATTGAGAACTACATCTCCCAGCATATACAGTGTGCTGGGGATGCTAACAAGCTTTATTTAAAAGTTTAAAAAACATTGCTTTTATGACTGCAATGGTTAAAAAGGGAGAGCTATAAATCAATTTATCAGTGAATGATCGCAGTTTGAGCTGTTACATTTTACTGAACCACCTATCCCTCCACACTCACTACCTGTCCTCAGGATACATTTACCATCCCGGCAGACGGTATACCGGCGGTCATTTGACCGATGTTGGAATCCTGACACCACTTGGGAGACTGGTGCCGGCACACAGACAGCCAACATCCCGAAGGCGAGTATTGGAGGGAGGGTTAGGACCGGGGGAGCGGTTGTTAGGGAAGGCACTAGGAGGGGGGGGGGGGTTAGTCCAGTATCCTGGGACGGGAGGGCTACCTTCTTGGATAAGCGTGTTAATGCTTTGTCCACCCTAGGGGAGGATTCCCATCGTAACCTATCCGTTGATGGGAAAGGATACGCCATAAGAATCCTTTTGGAAATCTGCAGTCTTTTATCTGGAGATTCCCAAGCTTTTTCACATAACTCGTTCAGCTCGTGTGAGGGGGGAAAGGTTACCTCAGGCTTCTTTCCCTTGTACATATGTACCCTCTTGTCAGCGACAGGGGGTTCCTCTGTGATGTGCAAAACATCTTTTATTGCCATAATCATAAATCGAATGGATTTTGCCAATTTTGGCTGTAACTTTGCATCATCGTAATCGACACTGGAGTCAGAATCCGTGTCGGTATCTGTGTCAACAATCTGGGATAGTGGGTGCTTATGAGACCCTGACAGTCCCTGCAACATAGGATCAGGCATGGGTTGAAACCCTGACTGTCCCAAAGCTTCTGCCTTGTCTAATCTTTTGTGCAATGAGTTTACACTAGCATTTAAAACATTCCACATATCCATCCAATCAGCTGTCGGCGGAGACACCACATTCATTTGCTCCCGCTCCTCTCTAATATAGCCTTCTTCCTCAGACATGTCGACACACGTGTACCGACACACTACACACACAGGGAATGCTTTTTCTGAAGACAGTTTCCCCACAAGGCCCTTTGGAGAGACAGAGAGAGAGTATGCCAGCACACCCCCCAGCGCTATATAACCCAGGAATAAAACAGTAACTTAATGTTTGCCCAGTAGTGCTGCTGTATGTAATTTGCGAATTATGTGCCCCCCCACCCCTCTTTTCAACCCTCTTGTCTAACGTGGTATAAGCAGGGTAGAGTCCGGGGAGCTTCCTCTCAGCGGTGCTGTGGAGAAAAAATGGCGCTGGTGAGTGCTGAGGGAGAAGCCCCGTCCCCTCGGAGGCGGGCTTCTGTCCCGCTTAAACTGTAAAATTGGTGGGGGCTTACACATATATAAAGTGCCCAGCTGTATATATGTTATATTTTTGCGAAAGAGGTTTATATTGCTGCCCAGGGCGCCCCCCCTGCGCCCTGCACCCTTACAGTGACCGGAGTATGTGAGGTGTATGGGAGCAAAGGCGCACAGCTGCAGTGCTGTGCGTTACCTCAGTGAAGATCATGAAGTCTTCTGCCGCCTCTGAAGTCTTCTTTTCTTCTCATACTCACCCGGCTTCTATCTTCCGGCTCTGCGAGGGGGACGGCGGCGCGGCTCTGGGACGGACGGCGAGGGTGAGATCCTGCGTACCAATCCCACTGGAGCTAATGGTGTCCAGTAGCCTAAGAAGCAGGACCTTGCAACTCAGAGAGTAGGGCTGCTTCTCTCCCCTCAGTCCCTCGATGAGGGAGTCTGTTGCCAGCAGTGCTCCCTGAAAATTAAAAACCTAACAAAATACTTTCTGTCAGAAAGCTCAGGAGAGCTCCTGAAAAGCACCCAGTCTCCACTGGGTACAGTATCAAACTGAGTTCTGGAGGAGGGGCATAGAGGGAGGAGCCAGTGCACACCCAGAACTAAAGTCTTTCTTAAAGTGCCCATGTCTCCTGCGGAGCCCGTCTATCCCCATGGTCCTTACGGAGTCCACAGCATCCTCTAGGACGTTAGAGAAAATAGGATTTTAATACCTACCGGTAAATCCTTTTCTCTTAGTCCGTAGAGGATGCTGGGCACCCGTCCCAGTGCGTACTGTGTCTGCAGTTATTAAATGGCCCTTAACTCCAGAACATTTATGTGGAGATGAAAACATCCAAGGAAGACTTGACCATCTTCCTTGGATGTTTTCCCCCTGTGTGACTGCTCTCCAGCCTCGGAGGGTTGCATCCGTGGTCCCTAGGATCCCGTCCTGGATCCCGAACCATCGCCCCTCTAGCTGGTGAGAACTGTGCAGCCAGCAATGGAGTGAGATTCTGGTCTTGGAAGACAGGATTATCCTCCGGTGCATGTGTAGGTGGGATCCGGACCACTTGTCCAACAGGTCCCACTGGAACACTCTGGCATGGAACCTGCCAAACTGAATGGCCTCGTAGGCCGCAACCATCTTCCCCAGCAACTGAATGCATTGATGGATTAACACTCTTGCTGGTTTCAGAATTTGTTTGACCAGACTCTGGATCTCCAGAGCCTTTCCACTAGAAGAAAACCTCTTCTGTGTCCAGTATCACTCCCAGTGCTCCCCTTCACTAACAGTCCACAAAGTTTCCCCATCTCACGATCTGCCTCCTCACCCCCACTTTTGGGTTTAACCAATTTGTGTAATGACCATTTTTGACCACTTTTCTAGTGTTTGGGAGCAAATGGTTAATTGACATTTGCTACTATACATTACCAGATTTTCATTCCATCCATCCAGACTGGATAGATAGCCTGACAGATAATTGTGTAGTGTACGCCCAGGATAACTGTCAGTTGTGCTTTCTTTTATGACGGCACATAAATGGGTGGGCAGATCCAGAGCAAGGACTGCCCACTCATGCATAGTTGTCAACTGATGTGAAGTTCCAGGGGGCAATCTCAGTTATAAAGAAAAGTATCTGGAAATTGTCCCTAGTTTAAAAAAAAAATAAAAAAAAAATTGATCAACTCCATTTATTTAGTATGATATCCCAGCAGTCAGAACAACATACTTTATTAAATAACACATCTCAAACTACCATACCCAGGATTCAAACCTATAACCTGTTGAATTCTAATCAAACACCCTACCTATTGAGCTATTTGATCCTGCATAAAAATTGTGAACATTATATGAAGCTATTGGTACTTTGCAAAAAAAAAGTATCAGCATTACAACGCAGCAGATCCATGCAGTTTGCAGCCACACACTACATGTATCTGCTCAGCCACAATGCTGATTATTTCTTCACAAAGTACAAGGTGAGCTCCAAACAGAATTCTCTAGCTTAGAATTATACCTTTCTATGCCAAACCTAGAAGTCGGACCCCCCACCCTGGGATCCCCCAGAGGGAGGCCTGCACCGTCATGCGGCAGGCTTGTCCGTTTTGGAAGCAGGCTGATGGGCAGCCCAGGCTTGCTTCAGTCTGGGCTTGGCAGGTCTGGAAGCATGAGCTTGCTTTGGGTATGCCTGACCTTGGGTACGCTTTACCTGAGGGATGAAAGGGCCAAGGGAAAGTACTTTTAGCCTTCTGCGTGGTAGGAGTCATACGAGGTAGGCAAGCTGTTTTAGCAGTAGCCAGATCAGCTACAATCTTATTGAGGTCTTCTCCAAAGAGAGTGTCTCCCTTGAAAGGAAGCACCTCCAGGGTTTTCTTGGAATCCATATCCACCGACCAGGATCTCAACCAGCTGTATAAAGTATTACCTTGGAACTGGCGCTCCACTCCCGATTATCTGGTTATCATGGCTTCCTCCGCCAGTGTCCAGACTCGCTTGCTGAAGCTCGGCCACTTCTTCCTAGCAGCAGGCTCCTGGATCACTGGGCAGCAGAGGTGCTTGGGAGCCGGAAGGGGGCGGAGCAATCAGGCAGGCAGTTGCAGTGCTGCCCAGCTATCTGTGGTGTGAGAAGAAGCAGGGGCAGCCCACCGCTGGCAGTGCTGCAGCTAGCGGTGGTGGCAGCGGCGAGGCAGCTGGGCTGGGTCTTGAAAAAGGTGGAAAGAAGGGTGTTACGGCATGGAATGTACAAACTGCGAGACCCTGCTGGTAGCGCCTTTGTCTATTTAGTAGGAAGGGCACGTAACAGCCGGGGGGCAATGGAGGAAGCCCCTTTAGGGCTGGAGCCCCTTCAGGGCTGGAGCCCGGCGGCAACTGACTCCGTTGTCTCTGGCAGTTCTGCCCCTGGACTAGAGGAATGGTCAAGAACATGGCAACATTTAATGCCAAAAAATGCAAAATCATACACGTGCAAAAATGCAAAGGCTAACTATAATATTAAGGGCATTATAATGGCAAGAGGAAAGCTATCATGTGAAGCTGAACCACTAGCCATGAACATAGGCCAGGGCCTCAGCCGTTCCTTGCCACTCCGTGTGGTAAATGGCATATTGGCAAGTTTACGCTTCTCCTCCGACAATTTTATTTTAGGTTTTGGAGTCCTTTTTTTACTGATATTTGGTGTTTTGGATTTGACATGCTCTGTACTATGACATTGGGCATCGGCCTTGGCAGACGACGTTGCTGGCATTTCATCGTCTCGGCCATGACTAGTGGCAGCAGCTTCAGCACGAGGTGGAAGTGGATCTTGATCTTTCCCTAATTTTGGAACCTCAACATTTTTGTTCTCCATATTTTAATAGGCACAACTAAAAGGCACCTCAGGTAAACAATGGAGATGGATGGATACTAGTATACAATTATGGACGGACTGCCGAGTGCCGACACAGAGGTAGCTACAGCCGTGAACTACCGTACTGTGTCTGCTGCTAAGATAGACTGGTTGATAAAGAGATGTCGTAGTATGTATGTATGAAGAAGAAAGAAAAAAAAACCACGGTTAGGTGGTATACAATTATGGACGGACTGCCGAGTGCCGACACAGAGGTAGCCACAGCCGTGAACTACCGTACTGTACTGTGTCTGCTGCTAATATAGACTGGTTGATAAAGAGATGTCGTAGTATGTATGTATGAAGAAGAAAGAAAAAAAAACCACGGGTAGGTGGTATACAATTATGGACGGACTGCCGAGTGCCGACACAGAGGTAGCCACAGCCGTGAACTACCGTACTGTACTGTGTCTGCTGCTAATATAGACTGGTTGATAAAGAGATGTAGTAGTATGTATGTATAAAGAAGAAAGAAAAAAAAACCACGGGTAGGTGGTATACAATTATGGACGGACTGCCGAGTGCCGACACAGAGGTAGCCACAGCCGTGAACTACCGTACTGTACTGTGTCTGCTGCTAATATAGACTGGTTGATAAAGAGATGTCGTAGTATGTATGTATGAAGAAGAAAGAAAAAAAAACCACGGTTAGGTGGTATACAATTATGGACGGACTGCCGAGTGCCGACACAGAGGTAGCCACAGCCGTGAACTACCGTACTGTACTGTGTCTGCTGCTAATATAGACTGGTTGATAAAGAGATGTCGTAGTATGTATGTATAAAGAAGAAAGAAAAAAAAACCACGGTTAGGTGGTATACAATTATGGACTGATAAAGCTGAATATTTATCGTATATAAATCACTTTAAGAGGTCTAAGAACACTGTACGCTATCTACGTAAGAAGTACCGTAAGGGTACGCAAGTTGCGTAGCGATCGCTCAGCCGTAGTCGAGACGCTCAAGCGTCACGTTCGCTTACGGCCCAGTGATCACAGGCAGGCACGCTATTGGCTGCCGACTAACATAATGATTCGCTATAGCGTAGCGGACGCTCGGGACCACGAGGAGATCACCAGCGATGCAGACGCTCACAACGTTAAACCTTTATATCTATACCTTTAACAGTGAGATACACAGTATACCTTAGTGTAGAGACAGAGTGTAAGTGCAACCTGGTGTAACCTGATTAACTACAAAGCTGCTTGAGCGTCACCGACGCTCAGAGAATACTTAACACTATAAAGAATACACAGATACCTGGGCTTAGGGTCCGAAACCTATTATATGTATTATGACTATTATACTTGCAAAAAGAATCACAGTACAAAGCATACACTACAATATGACATAAACCAACTAACCAGATAAACTACACAGGAAATACAATACAATACAATTAAAGGAAAATACGAGAGAAAGAGTAGAGAGAGAGAGAGAGAGAGAGAGAGATGGCTCACAGTAAGACAATATGATTACGGAGAAAACTTACGCACAAAGGGAAACGATCGCATGCGCCTCGATATCCAGCTCCCGATTATCAGCAATGAGAACCGTTGAAGAGAGAGAACTGGATACGGTCGGCCTGCCTATTTATGCCCCACACACAATACAATTCAATGGTCCCTACAATCTCATTGTTCATTGGACACAGGAATTCGGCTTCGCATTATAACAAAAGGTCATAGGTTGATTCATACAGGTGGGCTGTGACTATTTCCAACTGCTCAGGTGGGAGGGAAACTGGGTTTCCCGCCGCATGGGTAATAAAGTGCAAATAAAGTAAATGTTCATAAACTTCTTATGTCCATAACTATTCGCACGAGCGATTGATCTGCTTCAAACCAACACCGGAATATTTCTAATTAAATATTCTTCCGATGGATACTAAACACCACTGTATTACTCCTGTCTGACCCTTCGTATCAAACAAAGAGGGATTCCTCTGTTCATAAACATTCTATATTAACCAAACTTTCAGAATCTATCAAAGGGACCATGATCTACAAAATACATTATTACTGAAAATATGTTACGATTGAGTCGCACGCTACAACCACATAAACTCTACCGTAAATACGCATACCATGCGCCTGCGGGTGCCCGCGACTGTGAGTATGCGCACGTACGGGAGAGCGTACGCATGCGCAGCACGGACCTGTGTGAGGTGCAAATATGGTAGTGTGCATAGAGATATTTTTCTGACTTTGACAGTCCACCCTTTGGCAGTAAATAATAACTGCCACTTCCTGAAAACATTTCAAAAGGAGAAAAATATATGTTAGGGGTTAATTCATTTCCATGGTTGGGTAAGGGAGGAGAGAGGAGTAGGTGTGAAGAGGGTATGACCTAGTGAGATAGCAGAAGCATGTGTGTATGAATCCGTGTTTGGGGGGTCATGTATCATCGTGCCGTACGTGTTGTAAATCAAGCTTCGAGGTATTGCGAAGTATACATTTGAATTCCTTCTTATCCCGTGGTACGGGTCTGTGGATGGGCTGTCAAACTTTACCGAGCTCTTTTCGGATTTTGAACAAAATGGGGAGCACATTTTAGTTGATGATACATGAATGGTGGAATATGTGATTGCTGATATCTGTGCCTGTATTCCCTATACTATGTGTGTCATTACCTGAGGGTTGTAGAAATGAAGAAAAGACATAATTACGGTAAATGCGGTGGTATTCTATGTCAGGTTAATGTACATCTGTCGGTTGAAGTTTTGTTCGGTATCAGTTGAAAGTCGTCTTCTTTGCGCTGTGTTGCCCATTAGGTGTGAGCAAAAAGCTTTGTCAATGCCATTAGATTTACAAAAAATGTTGGGCTAGCGTAAGTTTAAGAATTCTAGGGAAACTGGGGATCCATGGCAAAGTTCATCAAATGTCCATATCTCAAGTGGTCAAAACTTCTTTTTTGGTCTATCCGTTGTCTGTATAGCGTCTCGTCAACTTCCTCGTCCAAGGGGGTCTTTTTATCTTGGAGAAAAGCAGAAAAACAGGTGAAAGAAATGGACCGTAGAAATCGCATTTTCATCACATCATTGTTTCTATCATTGGGTCATAAATCAAATCCAGGTTAATTACAGTTTCCTCACTCCTTAAACTCATTACCCTGGTACGATGTTTGCACTTCATTAAAGCCTGACCGCATCTAAATATCAAACCGATCGTTATGATAACACCTAAGATACATAGGAGAAACTTCCCAACATCCATTATGACTCCTTGAGCCCAGTCTCCCAAACCGGAGAACCAATTTCGCGGGTTCAACCATGACACCCAACCAGTCAGCTCATTACCTACAGCAGCAAGAGTGAGATTGTGTTTTCGGCGAAATTCCCACTTCAATTGGAGAATATCGTCCATCTTTTGGTCTATGACCTCGACCGGATCCTCTGTGCTATTCGTGATATACGTGCAACACTTCACGCCGTACTGTGTTGCCAATGTAACACAATATCCGCCTGTCACTGCTGTGAGGTAATTAAGAACCATTCTATGCTGCACCAGTTCTGTTTTATAAGCTTGAAGTTCCCTTCCCGTATATCTAAACGTGTCATCATACATTTCAGTGATATTGTCTAACAAATTTGCGAGCGCCGATATGTATTTATAATTTAGCACTCCTCTAGCGGTGCGGGTGAAATCTAACGCGATTAAGAATTGAATCCCGGTGGATTCACTTATCAGATCAGAGGCCGGATGCTCTGTCTTCTCTATCAGGTGCCTTTTAACGACGTGCTCGTAATGGGTGTGAGTATAAGGAGCTTGGGCACCACGATGTATGTCTTTCATTTTATCATGTGTTACAGTCATTACTTCAGGCAATACTTTTCCAATATAACACAATCCTTCAGAGTTTGGGGCAAGCCACTTGTACGCCTTTCTCCCGCATATGAAATATGCATCATCGGGGAGAACATATGGGACGGAGAAGGACATAACCATATTACACACTTTCCAGGTGAAATCTCCTAACCCTAATTCTTCCATCTGCTTAATACACGTATCAGGTTGTACGATATGTGCACAGTATCCTGGTGATACTTCTCCAACTCTCGTAATCCTATTTCCTAAGATGTACCTATACCGGAAATATTTTCCTCTACTGGCTATGTGGCGTACAAGCTCTGTATCTGTAGGCATTCTATCTGCTCTATGCGAAAAGGTCATGGTGTGGTTACTCCATGACACTTCCCAATTTCCCGGCTTTCTGGGATTGGAGATGTTGAAACATAATAGGGACCTATCCACATGGTATTGGTGGAGCTTCAAACTAGGAGGGCTGGAGATATTAAACCTCCTGTCCACCGGTCTCCCACCATTTAACTCAAGTACCTCCCCTATCGTTAAAGGAAATGGCACTAGCCCTGATTTGCTATGACCTTGAGGTACTTGAGAGCATACCCAACAATCTGTTTTGTTTAACACATTACCCACTAAGGAGTGATAGTCACTCAATGAATGCCGGTCCATATGGATATTAAAACTGGATTGGCATTTCTTAATGCACCCATCTTCAATGACATTGTTACAGAGCCTACAGATACAGTTTTCTTCAGCTAACAATCCGTCACAATTTCTTCTATGGTCAATGCTATCGGATCGTTTTCTGATACTCGCCTTTGCTTGTTGGTTAGGTTGATCTTGGAAAACTACGCCTCCATCTTTATCATCAGAACCCATTCCAGAACCTCTATCGACCTCCATGGTACTCTCGCCGGAACAGACTGCTCTGGTCAACATCATGGTCAACAGGAAAATCCGGATCACAGTCTCTTGGGGCAAGTCCATCTTATAGAAGGAAACGGAGAAAAATGAGAAGGAGGAAAAAGAAATTTGAGGGAGAGGGGATGGGAAGTGGAGAAAAACAATAAAAGGGAGTGGGGAGTCGACAACAGCTCTCGGTCTTCAAGGCTCAGGTGCCGCCTCAGTCCTCCTGGAACAGACACTCCAGTGATACAACCTCTACCGTCTGTTCCTTATCACGGGACTTCTCTGGATCAGCAACCTTCTTGCAGTGGGATGAATGGACCCAAGTCTCTCTCTCAGCAACCTTCAATGCCGTAGTGCTAGTCAATAAGACCTGGTATGGTCCTTCCCATCTGTCAATAAGGCAACCTGAGCGTAGAAAATTCCGTATCATTACATAATCCCCAGGTTCAATGTCATGACAATTACTATCAGGTAGATCAGGAATCACCAACTTCAGACTATCATTTTGATTCCTTAACTGTTAACTCATGTTAATCAAGTACTTTACAGTCTCTTCATTGTTACATTTCAAATCATCCTGAGGGTTAATCATAACATGCGGTTGTCGACCAAACAAGATTTCAAAAGGGGACAGATTAAGAGGGGACCTGGGAGTGGTTCTGATACTGTACAATACAATGGGTAAAGCTTCTGGCCATGTCAATCCTGTCTCTGCCATCACTTTACTCAATTTATTTTTAATAGTGCTGTTCACTCTTTCGACCTTCGCACTCGCCTGTGGACGGTACGGAGTGTGCAGCTTGCTATCAATTCCCATCAACTTACACATTCCTTGAAAGACATCACCTGTAAAATGGGTACCCCTATCACTTTCGATTATTCTAGGGATACCATATCTACATACAAATTCCTGCACAATTTTCTTAGCAGTAAACATAGCGGTATTTGTAGCCGCAGGAAATGCTTCGACCCAATTTGAGAAAACATCTATACAAACAAGTACATATTTCAAATTCCGACAAGGGGGTAATTGTATAAAATCAATTTGTATTACCTGGAAAGGGCCGCCGGCAGGTGGGATATGGGATGGTTCTGTAGGTATTGCCTTTCCAATATTCTTTCTCAAACAGGAAAGGCATGACATTGCTCTTTTACTCGCATGAGAGGAGAATCCTGGGGCGCACCAGTATGCTCTCACCAATTTGCACATTCCTTCCTTGCCTAGATGAGTCAGCCCGTGAGCTGCTTCAGCCAGACATGGAAGATATGCTCTGGGGGCCACTGGTTTACCATGTCCATCCGTCCAGAGTCCTGAGGACTCCTGGCCACATCCCTTTGCCTTCCAGACTGCCTTTTCCTGTGTGGAACACAAATTTTGCATTTCACACAACTTCTGTGTGTTAATGGTATTAAATACCATCAATTGTGTGGTGTCTGTCTGTATGGGGGTAGCAGCTGCTAACTTAGCAGCTTCGTCTGCTCGGCTGTTACCAAGTGATACCGGGTCTTGGCTATAAGTGTGTGCTTTACATTTGATAACAGCCACTCTGTCGGGTTCCTGTATCGCTGTTAGAAGCCTTTTTATGTGAGCTGCATGCGCTACCGGTGTACCAGCTGCCGTCATGAAATTTCTGAGGCGCCATAGGGCTCCGAAATCATGGACTACCCCGAATGCGTATCTAGAATCGGTGTAGATATTGGCTGATTTGCCCTTAGCCAATTCACATGCTCTGGTTAGGGCGAACTGTTCAGCAACCTGGGCTGAGTGAGGTGGGCCTAGCGGTTCCGCTTCTATGGTGTCTTGGTCATCTACGACTGCGTATCCAGTACACAAGTCTCCCGAGTCTGACTGTCTATGGCAACTACCGTCCGTGTAGAACGTGAGTTCTGCATCTTCCAGTGGGTTGTCACTGATGTCAGGCCTTGCGGTAAAATTTTGGGTCAAATATTCCATACAATCATGTGTATCTTCCTTTGTATTAAATCCTCCTTCCCCATCACTCTCACCTTCCACCCTTTGTGCCTGACCAGGCACACCTGGGAGATACGTTGCAGGATTTAATGCACTGCATCTCCTTATGGTGATGTTTACGGGGGCCATTAGTGCCAATTCCCATCTTGTAAACCTCGCTGATGAGACGTGTCTGGTTTGGGCAGAATTCAATAAGGCTGATACTGCATGTGGCGTATGGATTGTGAGGTTGTGGCCTAGCACGACATCTTCGCTTTTTGTCACTAGCAATGCTATCGCAGCAACGCTTCGCAAGCATGTGGGGAGGGATCGCGCTACCGTGTCTAGCTGAGCGCTGTAGTATGCAACTGGCCTACTGGCATCACCATGTTTTTGGGTTAGTACACCTGCCGCGCAACCAGCACTTTCTGTTCCGTATAGTTCAAAGGGTTTCCCATAGTCTGGCATACCTAGTGCTGGTGCCTGCGTTAGGCACTGTTTGAGTCTCTCAAATGCTGTTTCGGACTCGTCTGTATGCGAAATCCTATCAGGTTTGTTTGAGGAGACCATTTCCTGCAAAGGTAACGCCAAAATGGAAAACCCTGGGATCCAATTACGGCAATACCCACACATTCCTAAAAACGTTCTGATCTGTTGCTGGGTTTGTGGCAGAGTCATGTCTCTAATTGCTTGGATTCTATCAGCGGTCAGGTGTCTCAGTCCTTGTGTTAGACAGTGTCCCAAATATTTTACCCTAGTTTGGCATAATTGTAACTTGTCTTTGGACACCTTGTGTCCTGTGTCTGAAAGATGAAACAGGAGCTGTTTCGTATCCTTCAGAGATGCTTCCAGTGAATCTGAACACAGTAATAAATCGTCCACATACTGTATCAATACTGATCCACTGTCTGGTTGGAAAGACTGTAAACAATCATGCAAAGCCTGAGAAAATATACTTGGACTATCTATGAAACCTTGGGGTAATCGAGTCCACGTGTATTGGACTCCTCTGTATGTAAATGCAAACAAATATTGTCTGTCAGGGTGCAGAGGTACCGAAAAGAAAGCGGAGCAGAGGTCAATAACAGTGAAAAATTTGGCAGTGGGAGGGATTTGCATTAGGATGACAGCTGGATTTGGCACTACGGGGAACTGACTCTCAACTATTTTGTTAATCCCCCTTAGATCCTGCACTAGTCTGTAACCCCTCCCCCCACTCTTTTTAACAGGGAAGATGGGACTATTGGCAGTGCTGGACGTTCTTACCAGAATGCCCGGTTGTAGCAAGCGCTCTATTACTGGGTAAACTCCTAACTCCACCTCTGGCTTCAGAGGGTACTGTGGGATTTTTGGAGCTATCCTACCATCTTTTACTTGTACAACTACTGGAGCTACGTTTGCCATTAATCCAGTGTCTTGTCCGTCTTTTGTCCAAAGTGACTCTGGTATCTGAGATGTCATCTCTTCTATTTGGGATGGATTCCTATTTGTCATAATGGTATGTGACATTAATTTTGATGGGGAGTCTAACATGTCTCGCACTTCCTGAGCGTGTTTCTCAGGTATGTCCAAGAATACACCTTCAGGAGTACAATAAATGACGCACCCCATTTTACACAGTAAGTCTCTTCCCAGGAGATTAGTTGGTGCCGATGCAGCCAGCAAAAAGGAATGCTTGGTATGCAAAGGCCCTATTGTAATCTCGGCTGGTTTGCTAACAGGGTAGTGCTGGACTACTCCTGTTACTCCCATGGCTGGAATTGTCCTACCAGTGGTTCTCATGCCCACTGTCGAATTTATCACTGACTTGGCCGCCCCTGTGTCTACAAGAAAGTTTAAAGTTTTACCAGCTACATTAATTGCGATCTCGGGTTCACTTCCAAGATTGGCAATTAATTTTACTGGCTGCAGATTACAGGTATGGCCACACCCCTATTGGGTATGGTGACCTCCCTGAATCCCGCTGGCAGCAACTACTTGTGAGGGAGATAGTTGGGAACTACCAGAGGCATGCCAGTCTCTGTTTGGGGGATATCTTTTTGTTTCCCCTGTATGTGGCTCATAACTCCGTTTCTGCGGACCTTGCTCCCAATGTCGTGTGTCGTGTCGTTGTCTAGGGGGTTGGTATGAGTTTCGTGGATTCTTTACTCTACAATCTCGTGCCATGTGTCCCTGTTTGTGACAAGAATAACAAGTAACCATTCTTGACTTACCCACAGGATTTGGTGATACAAACAAAGGCTGCCTTGTGGTCAGAGCCTGTATACTTACTGACATTAATTTATCACCTTGTTGCTCCCTGTGTCTGGTGATGTTTCTATCGTGATCAATAGCAGCCTCTCTCAAAGTAGCCACAGACAGACCTCGCCAACATGGTTGTGTGGTCTGTACCCTAGTCTTCAATGACTCTTTTAAACCATCCATCAGTACCGATACTGCTACTTCCCGATGGTTTGTGTCTGTTTTAATGTCCTCTATGCCTGTGTATTTTGCCATTTCTAATAATGCTCTGTGAAAATACTCTGCAGCTGTCTCTGACTCCTTCTGTTTAATGGAGAATATCTTATTCCATTTAGCTACCGCTGGGAAATACTCTTTTAGCTGCAAGTTTATTCTTTTCACATTATCTTGGTTGTACACATCTGTAAGAGGTACATCATGATCTAGTCCGCAATCAGCTAAAAATTGAGTTGCGTCGACATTTGAGGGTAAACATGCTCTCAGCAATATCTGCCAGTCTTTATTGTTGGGCTCTGCAGTGTTACCTAAGTCTCTGATGTATTTTTGACTGGCAACTAAGTCTTTTCTAGGGTCAGGAAATTCAGACACTATGGTCCTTAATTCCATTCGGGAAAATGGAGTGTACATGGCAATGTTCCTAATGGGAGTGGCTCCTGATGCGTCTGTTTTCCCATTTGGCACTGCTATTACTCTAACAGGTGTAATTCTAACAACCTCATTCTGTGTAGATTCTACAGGCTGTGGTGAAATAGTCTCAGCATAATGCATGGTGCCGTACTTACCAGTTGATACGACCTCACCTATCCCTCCGCTAGGGGCCTTTACTAATCTCGTGGGTGGAGCTGTGCCTACTGTGGTCTCTGCTATGGTGGCTGCTAGAGAGAGCGCTGAAATCGTTGCCGATTCGTCCTCTTGATCACACTCCTGAGGAAAGTTCAAAACAGGGTACAACTTGCACGGGTTAATACTTGCATGGGTTAATGGGTTAACATTATCATTAACATTTACACAGTTACTAAGTGATTTTGTGTTACACCTTAGTGCGTCTTTCTCCGCAATCAACTTCTCTCCTGATATGTATGGTGGCAGCGGGGCCGTGGCAATCAGTTTTCTGTTAGAGCCAGATCCCGCCGCCTGAGCCAAACCTCTCTGTATCTCACCTTCCTGTTGCCACAACTGTAAATAATCATAATGCTGGATTCGTCTCTTTGTTGATTTTATGAGACATGTCCTCCTCCTTAAATTTTGTAACACTTCTGAGCTGAAGCTCCCTACTCTTGGGAATTTCTCCCCGTCATGTACAGTCATTCTCTCCCATTCATCACATAAAGTTTCTGTGTGACTTCCATATTTCTCACACATTATATACCTGGCCGACCCAATTGGTCGGACCACTGAATCAACCCGAACCGAGGTTGATCGCCCCCTACCTGAACAAGTGGCCCCCATAGTTCGAAAGTGTTGCTTTATTTAGCCAACCCTTTACGCAAAACCAAATGCCAACAATAGGCTGACGGTGGCGGTTTACCGAGTACCCCACTCACTCGCCCACGCCGACCAATACGACCTGATCACACCGATATGGTGCTGGCGTACTCGACCTAGGGCCCCTGCGACCTGAACCTCTATTTACTGGAACCTGCGAGGGTTATCCGAAGAACACTTACTCTTTCCAGTAACTATTGGTTGCTGGATAGTTCCTGAGTGAGCAGCGAACTTCCCTTAAAATAAAAAAAATTACACAAATCACGTTAGAGTGTACAGATAGCGTTTGTGACCCCTTTACTCTAATGGTATTAGGTCAGATTACTAACTACTGCACACACTTACGTGCGGTCCAGTCGTTCAGTACACAAACAACTAAGCTTATGTACGGAAAGACCAATGGAATCGAAACTTACGACTGCGAATTCCTTCAGCCAGAGCTTATATGGCCTATATGGGTGTTGCACCAACCCTTTTCGGTGTTGTGCCTGTGAACTGTATAGCGGACTTCCTTGTCGGCTGTACCTGGACCTCCTGGTCTGTTATGACCTCCTGGTCTTGTTACAGTATGACCTCCTGGTCTTGTTACAGTATGACCTCCTGGTCTGCTATACTCTAATGCTCAAAATTGTATATTTAACCAGAGATGCCTCCCTAGCCACCGTGCACGTCACTTACACGCATGTACCTCACGAGTACTCGACTTTTCTTGTGGTTCAACCTTTAAAAATTGTAAAAACACTCACTCATCACATGTACACTTTTGTTTCTATTTCTATTTCTGCGCAGAAATTTTTTCTTCAGATCAGGTGTGTTACCAATTAGGAGCAGGATCTGTTAATTAAATTTCGGACACCCAAAAATAGACTTGCGTTATTTCTCGCCTCGCGTTATTTATCGCTTTGCGTTATTTATCGCTTTGCGTTAAAAATCAACTTATCGTGACTTGAGCTACGTGGGCGTAACCGGACGCTCCATTGCGTAACGTACGCTGCGTGCGTCGGCCTTTGGATTGCGTACGCAAGTCTTTGTTAGAGACACGTATACGCAAAGCAAAGATCCACCGTAACACAATTTATACTTTTATCAATGCAGATGATCCTTGATCATCTACCACACAAACACACTGACTTCGCCTTATCTCCCAGGCGAAACTGTGTGTTTGTCTATCTTTTAACTATATTACCTTTACTCTTAAACTATGAAATAACGGCAACTCTCTTTTAGCACTTCTATCAACTATAAAAACTGGCAGACAGGAGAGTGATATACGAAAATGAAAAAGAAAAAGAAATGCAGATATATATATGTGTGCGTGCGTGTGTACGCAAGACAGAAAAATAAACAGTTTTAAAAGACACTAGCGTTTTGTTCTTACCTCCGGTTCCCGGATTCCTTCAGCACTCTTTACCTAAGCGAAGCAGACGCTTATCCTGTCAGCACTACGAGGGATACAACCTCCCGCCCTTTGCTGAGGGATAATGTCTGCTGATCTACCTACTGCAGATATGTGAAGGACGGGCGAGCCGCCAATTGATAAAGCTGAATATTTATCGTATATAAATCACTTTAAGAGGTCTAAGAACACTGTACGCTATCTACGTAAGAAGTACCGTAAGGGTACGCAAGTTGCGTAGCGATCGCTCAGCCGTAGTCGAGACGCTCAAGCGTCACGTTCGCTTACGGCCCAGTGATCACAGGCAGGCACGCTATTGGCTGCCGACTAACATAATGATTCGCTATAGCGTAGCGGACGCTCGGGACCACGAGGAGATCACCAGCGATGCAGACGCTCACAACGTTAAACCTTTATATCTATACCTTTAACAGTGAGATACACAGTATACCTTAGTGTAGAGACAGAGTGTAAGTGCAACCTGGTGTAACCTGATTAACTACAAAGCTGCTTGAGCGTCACCGACGCTCAGAGAATACTTAACACTATAAAGAATACACAGATACCTGGGCTTAGGTTCCGAAACCTATTATATGTATTATGACTATTATACTTGCAAAAAGAATCACAGTACAAAGCATACACTACAATATGACATAAACCAACTAACCAGATAAACTACACAGGAAATACAATACAATACAATTAAAGGAAAATACGAGAGAAAGAGTAGAGAGAGAGAGAGAGAGAGATGGCTCACAGTAAACAATATGATTACGGAGAAAACTTACGCACAAAGGGAAACGATCGCATGCGCCTCGATATCCAGCTCCCGATTATCAGCAATGAGAACCGTTGAAGAGAGAGAACTGGATACGGTCGGCCTGCCTATTTATGCCCCACACACAATACAATTCAATGGTCCCTACAATCTCATTGTTCATTGGACACAGGAATTCGGCTTCGCATTATAACAAAAGGTCATAGGTTGATTCATACAGGTGGGCTGTGACTATTTCCAACTGCTCAGGTGGGAGGGAAACTGGGTTTCCCGCCGCATGGGTAATAAAGTGCAAATAAAGTAAATGTTCATAAACTTATGTCCATAACTATTCGCACGAGCGATTGATCTGCTTCAAACCAACACCGGAATATTTCTAATTAAATATTCTTCCGATGGATACTAAACACCACTGTATTACTCCTGTCTGACCCTTCGTATCAAACAAAGAGGGATTCCTCTGTTCATAAACATTCTATATTAACCAAACTTTCAGAATCTATCAAAGGGACCATGATCTACAAAATACATTATTACTGAAAATATGTTACGATTGAGTCGCACGCTACAACCACATAAACTCTACCGTAAATACGCATACCATGCGCCTGCGGGTGCCCGCGACTGTGAGTATGCGCACGTACGGGAGAGCGTACGCATGCGCAGCACGGACCTGTGTGAGGTGCAAATATGGTAGTGTGCATAGAGATATTTTTCTGACTTTGACAGGACGGACTGCCGAGTGCCGACACAGAGGTAGCCACAGCCGTGAACTACCGTACTGTACTGTGTCTGCTGCTAATATAGACTGGTTGATAAAGAGATGTCGTAGTATGTATGTATGAAGAAGAAAGAAAAAAAAACCACGGTTAGGTGGTATACAATTATGGATGGACTGCCGAGTGCCGACACAGAGGTAGCCACAGCCGTGAACTACCGTACTGTACTGTGTCTGCTGCTAATATAGACTGGTTGATAAAGAGATGTCGTAGTATGTATGTATGAAGAAGAAAGAAAAAAAAACCACAGGTAGGTGGTATACAATTATGGACGGACTGCCGAGTGCCGACACAGAGGTAGCCACAGCCGTGAACTACCGTACTGTACTGTGTCTGCTGCTAATATAGACTGGTTGATAAAGAGATGTAGTAGTATGTATGTATAAAGAAGAAAGAAAAAAAAACCACGGGTAGGTGGTATACAATTATGGATGGACTGCCGAGTGCCGACACAGAGGTAGCTACAGCCGTGAACTACCGTACTGTGTCTGCTGCGACTGGATGATAAATAATGATATAAAAAATATATATATATCACTACTGCAGCCGGACAGGTATATATATTATATAATGACGGACCTGCTGGACACTGTCTGTCAGCAGAATGAGTTTTTTATAGAATAAAAAAAAAAACACCACACAAGTGAAGTCACACGACGAGTGTTTAACTTTTTCAGGCAATCACAATATAGTATACTACTAACTATACTGGTGGTCAGTGTGGTCAGGTCACTGGTCAGTCACACTGGCAGTGGCACTCCTGCAGCAAAAGTGTGCACTGTTTAATTTTAATATAATATGTACTCCTGGCTCCTGCTATAACCTATAACTGGCACTGCAGTGCTCCCCAGTCTCCCCCACAATTATAAGCTGTGTGAGCTGAGCACAGTCAGATATATAATATATACATAGATGATGCAGCACACTGGGCTGAGCAGTGCACACAGATATGGTATGTGACTGTCTTGTACTCCTGGCTCCTGCTATAACCTATAACTGGCACTGCAGTGCTCCCCAGTCTCCCCCACAATTATAAGCTGTGTGAGCTGAGCACAGTCAGATATATAATATATACATAGATGATGCAGGCATGCAGCACACTGGGCTGAGCAGTGCACACAGATATGGTATGTGACTGAGTCACTGTGTGTACCGTTTTTTTCAGGCAGAGAACGGATATATTAAATAAAACAACTGCACTGCTGGTGGTCACTGTGGTCAGTCACTAAACTCTGCACTCTCTTCTACAGTATCTGCCTCAGGTCAATCTCTCTCTCTCCTAATCTAAATGGAGAGGACGCCAGCCACGTCCTCTCCCTATCAATCTCAATGCACGTGTGAAAATGGCGGCGACGCGCGGCTCCTTATATAGAATCCAAGTCTCGCGAGAATCCGACAGCGTCATGATGACGTTCGGGCGCGCTCGGGTTAACCGAGCAAGGCGGGAAGATCCGAGTCGCTCGGACCCGTGAAAAAAAACATGAAGTTCGTGCGGGTTCGGATTCAGAGAAACCGAACCCGCTCATCTCTAGTCAAAGGCTCCATTTTTTTTTAAAGATCCCTCTGCCAAGTTAAGGGGGGGTTGAGGGGGCCCCAGAGATATCAGTGTACTGGGCCCCGAGATTTCTGTTGCTGGCCCTGACCCTCAGGGGCGTATCTACCCCTTGGCCAGGATGGCACTTGCCAGGGGCACCATCCAGCTGTGCCAACCGTGGCTAAGGGATAGAGTTCTGCAGTCTCGAAAGGGCGCTATGGCAATCAGCGTGGGACTGACCAATTAGACGGTGAGGGAAGGATACTGAAATTGTCCCAACCCTGTTACAGTTTGAAACGCCCCTCAACTGCTGTCCACTGCTTCACTCCTAGCTCTGCCCCTTTGAAATTATTAATCCCTACCCCCCGGTAGGCGGAGTTCTCCAGGCCCATACTCAGGAGTCACCACTGCTGTACATTATGTGCCGGTTGTAGAGGCAGAGCGGGGAACATCAGAGAACGCCACAAATTACACAGTGGGCAAGGAGATGGCTGGAGACAGCTGCACAGCCATGCCTTGCAAGTTCGAGAGAGCTGTTGAATTTCAGCACTTCAAGTCAGAGCCTGCCCCCTGCTGCCCAAGCAGTCCGTGACAGTTAGTGTCGAGGAGGGGGGGATTTGTGCATGTGTGCTATCAGTGTGTGTGTGGGGTGGGGGGGTGGGGGGGTGGGGGGGTGGAGGATGTGTGTGACTGTGAGGGAGCTGTCAGTGTCAGTGGGGAGAGGAGCAGGGGGGAGTTGTCAGTGTGTGGAAGTGATGAGAGTTGTCAGTACTGGGGAAATGTGTGTGTGTGTGTGTACTAGATTTAGGAGTGTGTGTTTGTTAGAGATGAGCGCCTGAAATTTTTCGGGTTTTGTGTTTTGGTTTTGGGTTCGGTTCCGCGGCCGTGTTTTGGGTTCGAACGCGTTTTGGCAAAACCTCACCGAATTTTTTTTGTCGGATTCGGGTGTGTTTTGGATTCGGGTGTTTTTTTCCAAAAACACTAAAAAACAGCTTAAATCATAGAATTTGGGGGTCATTTTGATCCCAAAGTATTATTAACCTCAAAAACCATAATTTACACTCATTTTCAGTCTATTCTGAATACCTCACACCTCACAATATTATTTTTAGTCCTAAAATTTGCACCGAGGTCGCTGTGTGAGTAAGATAAGCGACCCTAGTGGCCGACACAAACACCGGGCCCATCTAGGAGTGGCACTGCAGTGTCACGCAGGATGTCCCTTCCAAAAAACCCTCCCCAAACAGCACATGACGCAAAGAAAAAAAGAGGCGCAATGAGGTAGCTGACTGTGTGAGTAAGATTAGCGACCCTAGTGGCCGACACAAACACCGGGCCCATCTAGAAGTGGCACTGCAGTGTCACGCAGGATGTCCCTTCCAAAAAACCCTCCCCAAACAGCACATGACGCAAAGAAAAAAAGAGGCGCAATGAGGTAGCTGACTGTGTGAGTAAGATTAGCGACCCTAGTGGCCGACACAAACACCGGGCCCATCTAGGAGTGGCACTGCAGTGTCACGCAGGATGTCCCTTCCAAAAAACCCTCCCCAATCAGCACATGATGCAAAGAAAAAGAAAAGAAAAAAGAGGTGCAAGATGGAATTGTCCTTGGGCCCTCCCACCCACCTTTATGTTGTATAAACAAAACAGGACATGCACACTTTAACCAACCCATCATTTCAGTGACAGGGTCTGCCACACGACTGTGACTGATATGACGGGTTGGTTTGGACCCCCCCCAAAAAAGAAGCAATTAATCTCTCCTTGCACAAACTGGCTCTACAGAGGCAAGATGTCCACCTCATCTTCACCCTCCGATATATCACCGTGTACATCCCCCTCCTCACAGATTATCAATTCGTCCCCACTGGAATCCACCATCTCAGCTCCCTGTGTACTTTGTGGAGGCAATTGCTGCTGGTCAATGTCTCCGCGGAGGAATTGATTATAATTCATTTTAATGAACATCATCTTCTCCACATTTTCTGGATGTAACCTCGTACGCCGATTGCTGACAAGGTGAGCGGCGGCACTAAACACTCTTTCGGAGTACACACTTGTGGGAGGGCAACTTAGGTAGAATAAAGCCAGTTTGTGCAAGGGCCTCCAAATTGCCTCTTTTTCCTGCCAGTATAAGTACGGACTGTGTGACGTGCCTACTTGGATGCGGTCACTCATATAATCCTCCACCATTCTATCAATGTTGAGAGAATCATATGCAGTGACAGTAGACGACATGTCCGTAATCGTTGTCAGGTCCTTCAGTCCGGACCAGATGTCAGCATCAGCAGTCGCTCCAGACTGCCCTGCATCACCGCCAGCGGGTGGGCTCGGAATTCTGAGCCTTTTCCTCGCACCCCCAGTTGCGGGAGAATGTGAAGGAGGAGATGTTGACAGGTCGCGTTCCGCTTGACTTGACAATTTTGTCACCAGCAGGTCTTTCAACCCCAGCAGACCTGTGTCTGCCGGAAAGAGAGATCCAAGGTAGGCTTTAAATCTAGGATCGAGCACGGTGGCCA
Source organism: Pseudophryne corroboree (assembly GCF_028390025.1). Taxonomy (NCBI): domain Eukaryota; kingdom Metazoa; phylum Chordata; class Amphibia; order Anura; family Myobatrachidae; genus Pseudophryne; species Pseudophryne corroboree. Next base: position 134,557 of record NW_026970169.1, read on the forward strand.
AAATGTAGTGCTCTGATTTCAACAGATTGACCACCCGTGAATCCTTGTTAAGCGAATTAAGGGCTGCATCCACAAGTCCCACATGCCTAGCGGAATCGCTCCGTGTTAGCTCCTCCTTCAATGCCTCCAGCTTCTTCTGCAAAAGCCTGATGAGGGGAATGACCTGACTCAGGCTGGCAGTGTCTGAACTGACTTCACGTGTGGCAAGTTCAAAGGGCATCAGAACCTTGCACAACGTTGAAATCATTCTCCACTGCACTTGAGACAGGTGCATTCCACCTACTAAATCGTGCTCAATTGTATAGGCTTGAATGGCCTTTTGCTGCTCCTCCAACCTCTGAAGCATATAGAGGGTTGAATTCCACCTCGTTACCACTAGAGATGAGCGGGTTCGGTTTCTCTGAATCCGAACCCGCACGAACTTCATGTTTTTTTTCACGGGTCCGAGCGACTCGGATCTTCCCGCCTTGCTCGGTTAACCCGAGCGCGCCCGAACGTCATCATGACGCTGTCGGATTCTCGCGAGGCTCGGATTCTATCGCGAGACTCGGATTCTATATAAGTAGCCGCGCGTCGCCGCCATTTTCACACGTGCATTGAGATTGATAGGGAGAGGACGTGGCTGGCGTCCTCTCCGTTTAGACACTTGATTTACTAATTTTGGGGAGCATTAGAAGTACTCAGTAGTGTACAGTGCAGAGTTTTGCTGATAGTGACCAGTGACCACCACTTTTATTTATAATCCGTTCTCTGCCTGAAAAAAGCGATACACAGCACACAGTGACTCAGTCACATACATACCATATCTGTGTGCACTGCTCAGGCTCAGGCCAGTGTGCTGCATCATCTTATTATATATCTGTCTGACTGCTCAGCTCACACAGCTTATAATTGTGGGGGAGACTGGGGAGCACTACTGCAGTGCCAGTTATAGGTTATAGCAGGAGCCAGGAGTACATAATATTATATTAAAATTAAACAGTGCACACTTTTGCTGCAGGAGTGCCACTGCCAGTGTGACTAGTGACCAGTGACCTGACCACCAGTATATAATATTAGTAGTATACTATCTCTTTATCAACCAGTCTATATTAGCAGCAGACACAGTACAGTGCGGTAGTTCACGGCTGTGGCTACCTCTGTGTCGGCACTCGGCAGCCCGTACATAATTGTATATACCAGTGACCTAACCGTGGTTTTTTTTTCTTTCTTTATACATACATACTAGTTACGAGTATACTATCTCTTTATCAACCAGTCTATATATTAGCAGCAGACACAGTACAGTGCGGTAGTTCACGGCTGTGGCTACCTCTGTGTCGGCACTCGGCAGCCCGTCCATAATTGTATATACCAGTGACCTAACCGTGGTTTTTTTTTCTTTCTTTATACATACATACTAGTTACGAGTATACTATCTCTTTATCAACCAGTCTATATATTAGCAGCAGACACAGTACAGTGCGGTAGTTCACGGCTGTGGCTACCTCTGTGTCGGCACTCGGCAGCCCGTCCATAATTGTATATACCAGTGACCTAACCGTGGTTTTTTTTTCTTTCTTTATACATACATACTAGTTATGAGTATACTATCTCTTTATCAACCAGTCTATATATTAGCAGCAGACACAGTACAGTGCGGTAGTTCACGGCTGTGGCTACCTCTGTGTCGGCACTCCGCAGCCCGTCCATAATTGTATATACCAGTGACCTAACCGTGGTTTTTTTTTCTTTCTTTATACATACATACTAGTTACGAGTATACTATCTCTTTATCAACCAGTCTATATATTAGCAGCAGACACAGTACAGTGCGGTAGTTCACGGCTGTGGCTACCTCTGTGTCGGCACTCGGCAGCCCGTCCATAATTGTATATACCAGTGACCTAACCGTGGTTTTTTTTTCTTTCTTTATACATACATACTAGTTACGAGTATACTATCTCTTTATCAACCAGTCTATATATTAGCAGCAGACACAGTACAGTGCGGTAGTTCACGGCTGTGGCTACCTCTGTGTCGGCACTCCGCAGCCCGTCCATAATTGTATATACCAGTGACCTAACCGTGGTTTTTTTTTCTTTCTTTATACATACATACTAGTTACGAGTATACTATCTCTTTATCAACCAGTCTATATATTAGCAGCAGACACAGTACAGTGCGGTAGTTCACGGCTGTGGCTACCTCTGTGTCGGCACTCGGCAGCCCGTCCATAATTGTATATACCAGTGACCTAACCGTGGTTTTTTTTTCTTTCTTTATACATACATACTAGTTACGAGTATACTATCTCTTTATCAACCAGTCTATATATTAGCAGCAGACACAGTACAGTGCGGTAGTTCACGGCTGTGGCTACCTCTGTGTCGGCACTCCGCAGCCCGTCCATAATTGTATATACCAGTGACCTAACCGTGGTTTTTTTTTCTTTCTTTATACATACATACTAGTTACGAGTATACTATCTCTTTATCAACCAGTCTATATATTAGCAGCAGACACAGTACAGTGCGGTAGTTCACGGCTGTGGCTACCTCTGTGTCGGCACTCCGCAGCCCGTCCATAATTGTATATACCAGTGACCTAACCGTGGTTTTTTTTTCTTTCTTTATACATACATACTAGTTACGAGTATACTATCTCTTTATCAACCAGTCTATATATTAGCAGCAGACACAGTACAGTGCGGTAGTTCACGGCTGTGGCTACCTCTGTGTCGGCACTCGGCAGCCCGTCCATAATTGTATATACCACCTAACCGTGGTTTTTTTTTTCTTTCTTTATACATACATACTAGTTACGAGTATACTATCTCTTTATCAACCAGTCTATATATTAGCAGCAGACACAGTACAGTGCGGTAGTTCACGGCTGTGGCTACCTCTGTGTCGGCACTCGGCAGCCCGTCCATAATTGTATACTAGTATCCAATCCATCCATCTCCATTGTTTACCTGAGGTGCCTTTTAGTTGTGCCTATTAAAATATGGAGAACAAAAATGTTGAGGTTCCAAAATTAGGGAAAGATCAAGATCCACTTCCACCTCGTGCTGAAGCTGCTGCCACTAGTCATGGCCGAGACGATGAAATGCCAGCAACGTCGTCTGCCAAGGCCGATGCCCAATGGCATAGTACAGAGCATGTCAAAACCAAAACACCAAATATCAGTAAAAAAAGGACTCCAAAACCTAAAATAAAATTGTCGGAGGAGAAGCGTAAACTTGCCAATATGCCATTTACCACACGGAGTGGCAAGGAACGGCTGAGGCCCTGGCCTATGTTCATGGCTAGTGGTTCAGCTTCACATGAGGATGGAAGCACTCAGCCTCTCGCTAGAAAACTGAAAAGACTCAAGCTGGCAAAAGCACCGCAAAGAACTGTGCGTTCTTTGAAATCCCAAATCCACAAGGAGAGTCCAATTGTGTCGGTTGCGATGCCTGACCTTCCCAACACTGGACGTGAAGAGCATGCGCCTTCCACCATTTGCACGCCCCCTGCAAGTGCTGGAAGGAGCACCCGCAGTCCAGTTCCTGATAGTCAGATTGAAGATGTCAGTGTTGAAGTACACCAGGATGAGGAGGATATGGGTGTTGCTGGCGCTGGGGAGGAAATTGACCAGGAGGATTCTGATGGTGAGGTGGTTTGTTTAAGTCAGGCACCCGGGGAGACACCTGTTGTCCGTGGGAGGAATATGGCCGTTGACATGCCAGGTGAAAATACCAAAAAAATCAGCTCTTCGGTGTGGAGGTATTTCACCAGAAATGCGGACAACAGGTGTCAAGCCGTGTGTTCCCTTTGTCAAGCTGTAATAAGTAGGGGTAAGGACGTTAACCACCTCGGAACATCCTCCCTTATACGTCACCTGCAGCGCATTCATAATAAGTCAGTGACAAGTTCAAAAACTTTGGGTGACAGCGGAAGCAGTCCACTGACCAGTAAATCCCTTCCTCTTGTAACCAAGCTCACGCAAACCACCCCACCAACTCCCTCAGTGTCAATTTCCTCCTTCCCCAGGAATGCCAATAGTCCTGCAGGCCATGTCACTGGCAATTCTGACGAGTCCTCTCCTGCCTGGGATTCCTCCGATGCATCCTTGCGTGTAACGCCTACTGCTGCTGGCGCTGCTGTTGTTGCCGCTGGGAGTCGATGGTCATCCCAGAGGGGAAGTCGTAAGCCCACTTGTACTACTTCCAGTAAGCAATTGACTGTTCAACAGTCCTTTGCGAGGAAGATGAAATATCACAGCAGTCATCCTACTGCAAAGCGGATAACTGAGGCCTTGGCATCCTGGGTGGTGAGAAACGTGGTTCCGGTATCCATCATTACTGCAGAGCCAACTAGAGACTTGTTGGAGGTACTGTGTCCCCGGTACCAAATACCATCTAGGTTCCATTTCTCTAGGCAGGCGATACCGAAAATGTACACAGACCTCAGAAAAAGAGTCACCAGTGTCCTAAAAAATGCAGCTGTACCCAATGTCCACTTAACCACGGACATGTGGACAAGTGGAGCAGGGCAGGGTCAGGACTATATGACTGTGACAGCCCACTGGGTAGATGTATGGACTCCCGCCGCAAGAACAGCAGCGGCGGCACCAGTAGCAGCATCTCGCAAACGCCAACTCTTTCCTAGGCAGGCTACGCTTTGTATCACCGCTTTCCAGAATACGCACACAGCTGAAAACCTCTTACGGCAACTGAGGAAGATCATCGCGGAATGGCTTACCCCAATTGGACTCTCCTGTGGATTTGTGGCATCGGACAACGCCAGCAATATTGTGTGTGCATTAAATCTGGGCCAATTCCAGCACGTCCCATGTTTTGCACATACCTTGAATTTGGTGGTGCAGAATTTTTTAAAAAACGACAGGGGCGTGCAAGAGATGCTGTCGGTGGCCAGAAGAATTGCGGGACACTTTCGGCGTACAGGCACCACGTACAGAAAACTGGAGCACCACCAAAAACTACTGAACCTGCCCTGCCATCATCTGAAGCAAGAAGTGGTAACGAGGTGGAATTCAACCCTCTATATGCTTCAGAGGTTGGAGGAGCAGCAAAAGGCCATTCAAGCCTATACAATTGAGCACGATATAGTAGGTGGAATGCACCTGTCTCAAGTGCAGTGGAGAATGATTTCAACGTTGTGCAAGGTTCTGATGCCCTTTGAACTTGCCACACGTGAAGTCAGTTCAGACACTGCCAGCCTGAGTCAGGTCATTCCCCTCATCAGGCTTTTGCAGAAGAAGCTGGAGGCATTGAAGGAGGAGCTAACACGGAGCGATTCCGCTAGGCATGTGGGACTTGTGGATGCAGCCCTTAATTCGCTTAACAAGGATTCACGGGTGGTCAATCTGTTGAAATCAGAGCACTACATTTTGGCCACCGTGCTCGATCCTAGATTTAAAGCCTACCTTGGATCTCTCTTTCCAGCAGACACAGGTCTGCTGGGGTTGAAAGACCTGCTGGTGACAAAATTGTCAAGTCAAGCGGAACGCGACCTGTCAACATCTCCTCCTTCACATTCTCCCGCAACTGGGGGTGCGAGGAAAAGGCTCAGAATTCCGAGCCCACCCGCTGGCGGTGATGCAGGGCAGTCTGGAGCGACTGCTGATGCTGACATCTGGTCCGGACTGAAGGACCTGACAACGATTACGGACATGTCGTCTACTGTCACTGCATATGATTCTCTCAACATTGATAGAATGGTGGAGGATTATATGAGTGACCGCATCCAAGTAGGCACGTCACACAGTCCGTACTTATACTGGCAGGAAAAAGAGGCAATTTGGAGGCCCTTGCACAAACTGGCTTTATTCTACCTAAGTTGCCCTCCCACAAGTGTGTACTCCGAAAGAGTGTTTAGTGCCGCCGCTCACCTTGTCAGCAATCGGCGTACGAGGTTACATCCAGAAAATGTGGAGAAGATGATGTTCATTAAAATGAATTATAATCAATTCCTCCGCGGAGACATTGACCAGCAGCAATTGCCTCCACAAAGTACACAGGGAGCTGAGATGGTGGATTCCAGTGGGGACGAATTGATAATCTGTGAGGAGGGGGATGTACACGGTGATATATCGGAGGGTGAAGATGAGGTGGACATCTTGCCTCTGTAGAGCCAGTTTGTGCAAGGAGAGATTAATTGCTTCTTTTTTGGGGGGGGTCCAAACCAACCCGTCATATCAGTCACAGTCGTGTGGCAGACCCTGTCACTGAAATGATGGGTTGGTTAAAGTGTGCATGTCCTGTTTTGTTTATACAACATAAGGGTGGGTGGGAGGGCCCAAGGATAATTCCATCTTGCACCTCTTTTTTCTTTTCTTTTTCTTTGCATCATGTGCTGATTGGGGAGGGTTTTTTGGAAGGGACATCCTGCGTGACACTGCAGTGCCACTCCTAGATGGGCCCGGTGTTTGTGTCGGCCACTAGGGTCGCTAATCTTACTCACACAGCTACCTCATTGCGCCTCTTTTTTTCTTTGCGTCATGTGCTGTTTGGGGAGGGTTTTTTGGAAGGGACATCCTGCGTGACACTGCAGTGCCACTCCTAGATGGGCCCGGTGTTTGTGTCGGCCACTAGGGTCGCTAATCTTACTCACACAGCTACCTCATTGCGCCTCTTTTTTTCTTTGCGTCATGTGCTGTTTGGGGAGGGTTTTTTGGAAGGGACATCCTGCGTGACACTGCAGTGCCACTCCTAGATGGGCCCGGTGTTTGTGTCGGCCACTAGGGTCGCTAATCTTACTCACACAGCTACCTCATTGCGCCTCTTTTTTTCTTTGCGTCATGTGCTGTTTGGGGAGGGTTTTTTGGAAGGGACATCCTGCGTGACACTGCAGTGCCACTCCTAGATGTGCCCGGTGTTTGTGTCGGCCACTAGGGTCGCTAATCTTACTCACACAGCTACCTCATTGCGCCTCTTTTTTTCTTTGCGTCATGTGCTGTTTGGGGAGGGTTTTTTGGAAGGGCCATCCTGCGTGACACTGCAGTGCCACTCCTAGATGGGCCCGGTGTTTGTGTCGGCCACTAGGGTCGCTAATCTTACTCACACAGCTACCTCATTGCGCCTCTTTTTTTCTTTGCGTCATGTGCTGTTTGGGGAGGGTTTTTTGGAAGGGACATCCTGCGTGACACTGCAGTGCCACTCCTAGATGGGCCCGGTGTTTGTGTCGGCCACTAGGGTCGCTAATCTTACTCACACAGTCAGCTACCTCATTGCGCCTCTTTTTTTCTTTGCGTCATGTGCTGTTTGGGGAGGGTTTTTTGGAAGGGACATCCTGCGTGACACTGCAGTGCCACTCCTAGATGGGCCCGGTGTTTGTGTCGGCCACTAGGGTCGCTAATCTTACTCACACAGCTACCTCATTGCGCCTCTTTTTTTCTTTGCGTCATGTGCTGTTTGGGGAGGGTTTTTTGGAAGGGACATCCTGCGTGACACTGCAGTGCCACTCCTAGATGGGCCCGGTGTTTGTGTCGGCCACTAGGGTCGCTAATCTTACTCACACAGCTACCTCATTGCGCCTCTTTTTTTCTTTGCGTCATGTGCTGTTTGGGGAGGGTTTTTTGGAAGGGACATCCTGCGTGACACTGCAGTGCCACTCCTAGATGTGCCCGGTGTTTGTGTCGGCCACTAGGGTCGCTAATCTTACTCACACAGCTACCTCATTGCGCCTCTTTTTTTCTTTGCGTCATGTGCTGTTTGGGGAGGGTTTTTTGGAAGGGCCATCCTGCGTGACACTGCAGTGCCACTCCTAGATGGGCCCGGTGTTTGTGTCGGCCACTAGGGTCGCTAATCTTACTCACACAGCTACCTCATTCCGCCTCTTTTTTTCTTTGCGTCATGTGCTGTTTGGGGAGGGTTTTTTGGAAGGGACATCCTGCGTGACACTGCAGTGCCACTCCTAGATGGGCCCGGTGTTTGTGTCGGCCACTAGGGTCGCTAATCTTACTCACACAGTCAGCTACCTCATTGCGCCTCTTTTTTTCTTTGCGTCATGTGCTGTTTGGGGAGGGTTTTTTGGAAGGGACATCCTGCGTGACACTGCAGTGCCACTCCTAGATGGGCCCGGTGTTTGTGTCGGCCACTAGGGTCGCTAATCTTACTCACACAGCTACCTCATTGCGCCTCTTTTTTTCTTTGCGTCATGTGCTGTTTGGGGAGGGTTTTTTGGAAGGGACATCCTGCGTGACACTGCAGTGCCACTCCTAGATGGGCCCGGTGTTTGTGTCGGCCACTAGGGTCGCTAATCTTACTCACACAGCTACCTCATTGCGCCTCTTTTTTTCTTTGCGTCATGTGCTGTTTGGGGAGGGTTTTTTGGAAGGGACATCCTGCGTGACACTGCAGTGCCACTCCTAGATGGGCCCGGTGTTTGTGTCGGCCACTAGGGTCGCTTATCTTACTCACACAGCGACCTCGGTGCAAAATTTAGGACTAAAAATAATATTGTGAGGTGTGAGGTATTCAGAATAGACTGAAAATGAGTGTAAATTATGGTTTTTGAGGTTAATAATACTCTGGGATCAAAATGACCCCCAAATTCTATGATTTAAGCTGTTTTTTAGTGTTTTTGGAAAAAAACACCCGAATCCAAAACACACCCGAATCCGACAAAAATAATTCGGTGAGGTTTTGCCAAAACGCGTTCGAACCCAAAACACGTCCGCGGAACCGAACCCAAAACCAAAACACAAAACCCGAAAAATTTCAGGCGCTCATCTCTAGTTACCACTTCTTGCTTCAGATGATGGCAGGGCAGGTTCAGTAGTTTTTGGTGGTGCTCCAGTCTTCTGTACGTGGTGCCTGTACGCCGAAAGTGTCCCGCAATTTTTCTGGCCACCGACAGCATCTCTTGCACGCCCCTGTCGTTTTTTAAAAAATTCTGCACCACCAAATTCAAGGTATGTGCAAAACATGGGACGTGCTGGAATTTGCCCATATTTAATGCACACACAATATTGCTGGCGTTGTCCGATGCCACAAATCCACAGGAGAGTCCAATTGGGGTAAGCCATTCCGCGATGATCTTCCTCAGTTGCCGTAAGAGGTTTTCAGCTGTGTGCGTATTCTGGAAAGCGGTGATACAAAGCGTAGCCTGCCTAGGAAAGAGTTGGCGTTTGCGAGATGCTGCTACTGGTGCCGCCGCTGCTGTTCTTGCGGCGGGAGTCCATACATCTACCCAGTGGGCTGTCACAGTCATATAGTCCTGACCCTGCCCTGCTCCACTTGTCCACATGTCCGTGGTTAAGTGGACATTGGGTACAACTGCATTTTTTAGGACACTGGTGAGTCTTTTTCTGACGTCCGTGTACATTCTCGGTATCGCCTGCCTAGAGAAGTGGAACCTAGATGGTATTTGGTAACGGGGGCACACTGCCTCAATAAATTGTCTAGTTCCCTGTGAACTAACGGCGGATACCGGACGCACGTCTAACACCAACATAGTTGTCAAGGACTCAGTTATCCGCTTTGCAGTAGGATGACTGCTGTGATATTTCATCTTCCTCGCAAAGGACTGTTGAACAGTCAATTGCTTACTGGAAGTAGTACAAGTGGGCTTACGACTTCCCCTCTGGGATGACCATCAACTCCCAGCGGCAACAACAGCAGCGCCAGCAGCAGTAGGCGTTACACGCAAGGATGCATCGGAGGAATCCCAGGCAGGAGAGGACTCGTCAGAATTGCCAGTGACATGGCCTGCAGGACTATTGGCATTCCTGGGGAAGGAGGAAATTGACACTGAGGGAGTTGGTGGGGTAGTTTGCGTGAGCTTGGTTACAAGAGGAAGGGATTTACTGGTCAGTGGACTGCTTCCGCTGTCACCCAAAGTTTTTGAACTTGTCACTGACTTATTATGAATGCGCTGCAGGTGACGTATAAGGGAGGATGTTCCGAGGTGGTTAACGTCCTTACCCCTACTTATTACAGCTTGACAAAGGGAACACACGGCTTGACACCTGTTGTCCGCATTTCTGGTGAAATACCTCCACACCGAAGAGCTGATTTTTTTGGTATTTTCACCTGGCATGTCAACGGCCATATTCCTCCCACGGACAACAGGTGTCTCCCCGGGTGCCTGACTTAAACAAACCACCTCACCATCAGAATCCTCCTGGTCAATTTCCTCCCCAGCGCCAGCAACACCCATATCCTCCTCATCCTGGTGTACTTCAACACTGACATCTTCAATCTGACTATCAGGAACTGGACTGCGGGTGCTCCTTCCAGCACTTGCAGGGGGCGTGCAAATGGTGGAAGGCGCATGCTCTTCACGTCCAGTGTTGGGAAGGTCAGGCATCGCAACCGACACAATTGGACTCTCCTTGTGGATTTGGGATTTCAAAGAACGCACAGTTCTTTGCGGTGCTTTTGCCAGCTTGAGTCTTTTCAGTTTTCTAGCGAGAGGCTGAGTGCTTCCATCCTCATGTGAAGCTGAACCACTAGCCATGAACATAGGCCAGGGCCTCAGCCGTTCCTTGCCACTCCGTGTGGTAAATGGCATATTGGCAAGTTTACGCTTCTCCTCCGACAATTTTATTTTAGGTTTTGGAGTCCTTTTTTTACTGATATTTGGTGTTTTGGTTTTGACATGCTCTGTACTATGCCATTGGGCATCGGCCTTGGCAGACGACGTTGCTGGCATTTCATCGTCTCGGCCATGACTAGTGGCAGCAGCTTCAGCACGAGGTGGAAGTGGATCTTGATCTTTCCCTAATTTTGGAACCTCAACATTTTTGTTCTCCATATTTTAATAGGCACAACTAAAAGGCACCTCAGGTAAACAATGGAGATGGATGGATTGGATACTAGTATACAATTATGGACGGGCTGCCGAGTGCCGACACAGAGGTAGCCACAGCCGTGAACTACCGCACTGTACTGTGTCTGCTGCTAATATATAGACTGGTTGATAAAGAGATAGTATACTCGTAACTAGTATGTATGTATAAAGAAAGAAAAAAAAAACCACGGTTAGGTGGTATATACAATTATGGACGGGCTGCCGAGTGCCGACACAGAGGTAGCCACAGCCGTGAACTACCGCACTGTACTGTGTCTGCTGCTAATATATAGACTGGTTGATAAAGAGATAGTATACTCGTAACTAGTATGTATGTATAAAGAAAGAAAAAAAAACCACGGTTAGGTGGTATATACAATTATGGACGGGCTGCCGAGTGCCGACACAGAGGTAGCCACAGCCGTGAACTACCGCACTGTACTGTGTCTGCTGCTAATATATAGACTGGTTGATAAAGAGATAGTATACTCGTAACTAGTATGTATGTATAAAGAAAGAAAAAAAAACCACGGTTAGGTGGTATATACAATTATGGACGGGCTGCCGAGTGCCGACACAGAGGTAGCCACAGCCGTGAACTACCGCACTGTACTGTGTCTGCTGCTAATATATAGACTGGTTGATAAAGAGATAGTATACTCGTAACTAGTATGTATGTATAAAGAAAGAAAAAAAAACCACGGTTAGGTGGTATATACAATTATGGACGGGCTGCCGAGTGCCGACACAGAGGTAGCCACAGCCGTGAACTACCGCACTGTACTGTGTCTGCTGCTAATATATAGACTGGTTGATAAAGAGATAGTATACTCGTAACTAGTATGTATGTATAAAGAAAGAAAAAAAAACCACGGTTAGGTGGTATATACAATTATGGACGGGCTGCCGAGTGCCGACACAGAGGTAGCCACAGCCGTGAACTACCGCACTGTACTGTGTCTGCTGCTAATATATAGACTGGTTGATAAAGAGATAGTATATTACTCGTAACTAGTATGTATGTATAAAGAAAGAAAAAAAAACCACGGTTAGGTCACTGGTATATACAATTATGGACGGGCTGCCGAGTGCCGACACAGAGGTAGCCACAGCCGTGAACTACCGCACTGTACTGTGTCTGCTGCTAATATAGACTGGTTGATAAAGAGATAGTATACTACTAATATTATATACTGGTGGTCAGGTCACTGGTCACTAGTCACACTGGCAGTGGCACTCCTGCAGCAAAAGTGTGCACTGTTTAATTTTAATATAATATTATGTACTCCTGGCTCCTGCTATAACCTATAACTGGCACTGCAGTAGTGCTCCCCAGTCTCCCCCACAATTATAAGCTGTGTGAGCTGAGCAGTCAGACAGATATATAATATATATAGATGATGCAGCACACTGGCCTGAGCCTGAGCAGTGCACACAGATATGGTATGTGACTGACTGAGTCACTGTGTGTATCGCTTTTTTCAGGCAGAGAACGGATATATTAAATAAACTGCACTGTGTGTCTGGTGGTCACTCACTATATAATATATTATGTAGTACTCCTGGCTCCTGCTATAACCTATAACTGGCACTGCAGTAGTGCTCCCCAGTCTCCCCCACAATTATAAGCTGTGTGAGCTGAGCAGTCAGACAGATATATATAATATTATATATAGATAATAGATGATGCAGCACACTGGCCTGAGCCTGAGCAGTGCACACAGATATGGTATGTGACTGAGTCACTGTGTGCTGTGTAACGCTTTTTTCAGGCAGAGAACGGATTATATTATGTACTCCTGGCTCCTGCTATAACCTATAACTGGCACTGCAGTAGTGCTCCCCAGTCTCCCCCACAATTATAAGCTGTGTGAGCTGAGCAGTCAGACAGATATATATAATATTATATATAGATAATAGATGATGCAGCACACTGGCCTGAGCCTGAGCAGTGCACACAGATATGGTATGTGACTGAGTCACTGTGTGCTGTGTATCGCTTTTTTCAGGCAGAGAACGGATTATAAATAAAAGTGGTGGTCACTGGTCACTATCAGCAAAACTCTGCACTGTACACTACTGAGTACTCCTAATGCTCCCCAAAATTAGTCTCTCTAATCTATTCTAATTCTAAACGGAGAGGACGCCAGCCACGTCCTCTCCCTATCAATCTCAATGCACGTGTGAAAATGGCGGCGACGCGCGGCTCCTTATATAGAATCCGAGTCTCGCGATAGAATCCGAGCCTCGCGAGAATCCGACAGCGTCATGATGACGTTCGGGCGCGCTCGGGTTAACCGAGCAAGGCGGGAAGATCCGAGTCGCTCGGACCCGTGAAAAAAAACATGAAGTTCGTGCGGGTTCGGATTCAGAGAAACCGAACCCGCTCATCTCTAGTGTTTGTGAGAGGTTTCAGTTGGGGAAGTAGAGTTCATACACTAATTAAATGTTTTCATATTGAGAACTACATCTCCCAGCATATACAGTGTGCTGGGGATGCTAACAAGCTTTATTTAAAAGTTTAAAAAACATTGGCCCTCATTCCGAGTTGATCGGTCGCAAGGCGAATTTAGCAGAGTTACACACGCTAAGCCGCCGCCTACTGGGAGTGTATCTTAGCATCTTAAAATTGCGACCGATGTATTCGCAATATTGCGATCACAAACTACTTAGCAGTTTTAGAGTAGCTCCACACTTACTCTGCCTGTGCGATCAGTTCAGTGCTTGTCGTTCCTGGTTTGACGTCACAAACACACCCAGCGTTCGCCCAACCACTCCCCCGTTTCTCCGGCCACTCCTGCATTTTTTCCGGAAACGGTAGCGTTTTCAGCCACACGCCCATAAAACGCCGTGTTTCCGCCCAGTAACACCCATTTCCTGTCAATCACATTACGATCGCCGGAGCGATGAAAAAGCCGTGAGTAAAAATACTATCTTCATTGTTAAATTACTTGGCGCAGTCGCAGTGCGAATATTGCGCATGCGTACTAAGCGGATTTTCATTGCGATGCGATGAAAAATACCGAGCGAACGACTCGGAATGAGGGCCATTGCTTTTATGACTGCAATGGTTAAAAAGGGAGAGCTATAAATCAATTTATCAGTGAATGATCGCAGTTTGAGCTGTTACATTTTACTGAACCACCTATCCCTCCACACTCACTACCTGTCCTCAGGATACATTTACCATCCCGGCAGACGGTATACCGGCGGTCATTTGACCGATGTTGGAATCCTGACACCACTTGGGAGACTGGTGCCGGCACACAGACAGCCAACATCCCGAAGGCGAGTATTGGAGGGAGGGTTAGGACCGGGGGAGGGGGTGTTAGGGAAGGCACTAGGAGGGGGGGGGGTTAGTCCTAGCTGCCACCCCCTGAGGGTTAGCACTATCCGCCACCCCCCCAGAGGGTTAGGATTAGGATTAGGTATCATGTGACTGCTGGAATCCCGAGCGCCGGATGCCATACCCAACCCCCTTTACTTTTTCAGGCATTTCTATCTCTCCTCTCTCTATGGTGTTCCGATTGCCCACTTTCCCTTGTGCTTTTCTCTCTCTCTCCTTTGTTTAGAGCATCAGTTTCTGTAGTCCACTTTATCCTTATTTTTTCCAGTGTTTCACTATCTCTCTGATGTAATGAGGATGTATGGTCTAGAGGGATCAGTAATGCATTGTACTGTATAGAGGCGTCAGGGATGTAGCGTAGGGTATAGAGGCGTCAGGGATGTAGCGTAGGTTATAGAGGCATCAGGAATGTAGCGTAGGGAATAGAGGCATCACGGATGTAGCGTAGGGTATAGAGGCGTCAGGGATGTAGCATAGGGAATAGAGGCGTCAGGGATGTAGCGTAGGGAATAGAGGCGTCAGGGATTTAGCTTAGGGAATATAGGCATCAGGGATGTACTAGCAGGTATATAGAGGTCAGTGTACTGTATAGAGGGGTCAGTAATGCAGTGATGGTTATAGAAAGGTCAGTGATGTAGTGTAGGGTATAGAGGGGTCAGTTATGTAGTGTGGGGTAAAGAGGGGTCAGTAAAGATACTAAGCTGAAGTACTTAGAACACTTCTTGAATTAAGACACAACCTGCAAGAAAAAGTATGCAATATGGGTGAAAAGGCAAATGTCAGAGGTCTGATACAAGTGACCAGCTCCACACCTTGCACCACATAGCGTTATGTTAAACTGGGATATGTTCTTTTTTGGTGTGTGTGTGTGTGTGTGTGTGTGTGTGTGTGTGTGTATGTGTGTGTGTGTGTGGGGGGGGGGGTGCCAAAGGAAATTTTTGCCATTGGCTCCTTTGGTCTAGAACCAGCCCTGATCACAAAATATTTTTGTCTGAGCAGACTGGACACTGATCAGCGTTGGCTCATTCTCAGCCCCCCGCCCAGCCTCTGCTGCCAACAGACTGCTATTAGCTAGTTAACCTTCTGCCTTCCCTATCTATGACACAGACTGCTGCTAATGCTACCAGAATGTTCCCAGTGGCTTCACACCAACAGTGAATCCCAGCCGATGATGTAGGGCAGCGTGTGGGGGAGGGGGTCAGTTGCTGTGGCTCCAACATGGTAACCGCCAATGGACTGCAATGCTTTATCGAAAGGGGGGGCGCCAGTCCCTTACTTTGCCAGGGGCGCTTGGACCCCTAGCTACACCTCTGTTGACCCTAACCGATACCCCTAAACTAACCATAATTCCTGCAGTAAAAATCCATGTTTCTATGTATATAGGGGGTCATTCTGAGTTGATCGCTTGCTGCCGTTGTTCGCTGCGTAGCAATCAGTTGAAAAAAAATGGCTAATCTGTGCATGCGCATGCTCCGTAATGTGCATGCGCATCGTACGGGTACAAAGTCCATTGTGGTTTTGCACTAGTTCTAGCGATTAATCCAATCACAGAACAGGCCACAAGGAGATTGACAGAAAGAGGGCGTTTCTGGGTGTCAACTGACCGTTTTCAGGGAGTGCTTGGAAAAATGCAGGCGTGGCAGAAGAAATGCAGACGTGGCTGGGCATTCGCTGGATGGGTGTGTGACATCAAAAGCCGTCCCTCGGTTGTTAGAATCAACGCACACGAAGTGTAACTACAGTGCTGGTCTTATTTTGAAACGATTTTGCAGGCGCTCTGCTGCTCAAGTGTTCGCACTTCTCCAAAGTGAATATACACTCTCCAGTGGGCAGCGACAATGCGTTTGCATGGCTGCTAAAAACTGCTAGCGAGCAATCAACTCAGAATGACCCCCATAGTGTATTGCAAGAAAATATCTGTAAATCCAATGGTACCGTAAGTGCGGTATATACTCGCACTTCTTTGCGGGGTGAGAACATCTCCCCTAAGTGAAGTCAGCCCTATGAATAGAGTTTGTGTGATCCCTGTGCAGCAGTCACAGAAAGGGTTCATCTCTGCAGTTTGTCACTCAAATTACATTGCTGCATTTTTTCTAGAAGTGGATCTGAGAGCTGTTACCCGCAGACCAGCTACAATAATTATCCTGGGTACTCACTAGACCAGTGGTTCTCAAACTGCACCCTGGGGTGCCTCAGGACACTTGCAGGGGTGCCTTGGATTGGTGGTCCAGGACCAATTCAAAATATTTATAGTTAGTGTTATAGGCAAAACCAGTGCTGTTGGCTGGCAATCATAACATATGTGCACAAGCAGAAGCAAATCCTGTCCCCTACCAAAGGGCCAGTGCTAGGGTGTTTGGCGCCTCCCTGCAAACTATTAATTTGGGCCCTCTCTCCAATACTTAATAAAGGGACAGTGCGCTCCTTAAAAAAAGAAGGTGTGGTATCACAAGGAAGGGGCATGGCCACACAATAGCACCCCAAATAAAAATACGCCACACAGTAGCACTATCTTATTGTCATTACACCGCATGTAATAATAATAATAATAATAATAATACCCACAGTCGCAGTGCCCTTTATACACATAACCACCATATCAGTGCAGCTTACACACATAATGCCAACAGTAGCAGTGCCCCTTCTACACATGCCCACGGTGGCAATCCTTTACATGGCAAATATCAACCTGGTTTTGCCATGTAAAGGATTGCCACTTTAAAAAACAAACAATAAAAAAAAAAAAAACAACAGGAAAAAACACAAAATCTCTCACTTTCTGCTGATTCTCACACCCTATTACATTCCTCCCTATATATTTAAATGTTTCTATTACTGTATGTTCCCTCTTCCCTTCTCCAAACTATACACATCAACATTTTTTAGTATTTCCAGGTAAGTTTTGTGATGTAGGCCATGCACAATTTTAGTTGCCCTAATGTATTTACAGCCTTCTGGAGATATGGCTTCTGGAACTGAACACAGGATTCTAAATGTGGCTGTACCAAGGACCTATACAGCTGCATTACAGGTTGAGTATCCCTTATCCAAAATGCTTGGGACCAGAGGAATTTTGGATATCGGATTTTTCTGTATTTTGGAATAATTGCATACCATAACGAGATATTATGGTGATGGGACCTAAATCTAAGCACAGAATGCATTTATGTTTCATATACACCTTATACACACAGCCTGAAGGTCATTTTAGCCAATATTTTTTATAACTTTGTGCATTAAACAAAGTGTGTGTACATTCACAGAATTCATTCATGTGTCATATACACCTTATACACACAGTCTGAAGTTCATTTAATACAATATTTTTAATAACTTTGAGTATTAAACAAAGTTTGTGTACACTGAGCCATCAAAAAACAAAGGTTTCACTATCTCAGTCTCACTCAAAAAAGTCCGTATTTCGGAATATTCCGTATTTCGGAATATTTGGATATGGGATACTCAACCTGTATTACTTTTTTCTGCTACTGGTTCTTTAACCTATGCAAACAAGCATCTGACTTGCCTTTCCTATTGCTTTGTTACATTGCTCACCTGAAATAGTAATACTTAGATAGCTTTCCTCTTGCCATTATAATGCCCTTAATATTATAGTTAGCCTTTGCATTTTTGCACGTGTGTAATGATTTTGCATTTTTTGGCATTAAATGTTGCCATGTTCTTGACCATTCCTCTAGTCCAGGGGCAGAACTGCCAGAGACAACGGATTCAGTTGCCGCCGGGCTCCAGCCCTGAAGGGGCTCCAGCCCTAAAGGGGCTTCCTCCATTGCCCCCCGGCTGTTACGTGCCCTTCCTACTAAATAGACAAAGGCGCTACCAGCAGGGTCTCGCAGTTTGTACATTCCATGCCGTAACACCCTTCTTTCCACCTTTTTCAAGACCCAGCCCAGCAGCCTCGCCGCTGCCACCACCGCTAGCTGCAGCACTGCCAGCGGTGGGGTGCCCCTGCTTCTTCTCACACCACAGATAGCTGGGCAGCACTGCAACTGCCTGCCTGATTGCTCCGCCCCCTTCCGGCTCCCAAGCACCTCTGCTGCCCAGTGATCCAGGTGCCTGCTGCTAGGAAGAAGTGGCCGAGCTTCAGCAAGCGAGTCTGGACACTGGCGGAGGAAGCCATGATAACCAGATAATGGGGAGTGGAGAGCCAGTTCCAAGGTAATACTTTATACAGCTGGTTGAGATCCTGGTCGGTGGATATGGATTCCAAGAAAACCCTGGAGGTGCTTCCTTTCAAGGGAGACACTCTCTTTGGAGAAGACCTCAATAAGATTGTAGCTGATCTGGCTACTGCTAAAACAGCTTGCCTACCTCGTATGACTCCTACCACGCAGAAGGCTAAAAGTACTTTCCCTTGGCCCTTTCATCCCTCAGGTAAAGCGTACCCAAGGTCAGGCATACCCAAAGCAAGCTCATGCTTCCAGACCTGCCAAGCCCAGACTGAAGCAAGCCTGGGCTGCCCATCAGCCTGCTTCCAAAACGGACAAGCCTGCCGCATGACGGTGCAGGCCTCCCTCTGGGGGATCCCAGGGTGGGGGGCCCGACTTCTAGGTTTGGCATAGAAAGGTATAATTCTAAGCTAGAGAATTCTGTTTGGAGCTCACCTTGTACTTTGTGAAGAAATAATCAGCATTGTGGCTGAGCAGATACATGTAGTGTGTGGCTGCAAACTGCATGGATCTGC
This sequence comes from Pseudophryne corroboree, assembly GCF_028390025.1. Lineage (NCBI taxonomy): Eukaryota > Metazoa > Chordata > Amphibia > Anura > Myobatrachidae > Pseudophryne > Pseudophryne corroboree. Next base: position 153,386 of record NW_026970169.1, read on the forward strand.
TGCGTTGTAATGCTGATACTTTTTTTTTGCAAAGTACCAATAGCTTCATATAATGTTCACAATTTTTATGCAGGATCAAATAGCTCAATAGGTAGGGTGTTTGATTAGAATTCAACAGGTTATAGGTTTGAATCCTGGGTATGGTAGTTTGAGATGTGTTATTTAATAAAGTATGTTGTTCTGACTGCTGGGATATCATACTAAATAAATGGAGTTGATCAATTTTTTTTTTATTTTTTTTTTAAACTAGGGACAATTTCCAGATACTTTTCTTTATAACTGAGATTGCCCCCTGGAACTTCACATCAGTTGACAACTATGCATGAGTGGGCAGTCCTTGCTCTGGATCTGCCCACCCATTTATGTGCCGTCATAAAAGAAAGCACAACTGACAGTTATCCTGGGCGTACACTACACAATTATCTGTCAGGCTATCTATCCAGTCCGGATGGATGGAATGAAAATCTGGTAATGTATAGTAGCAAATGTCAATTAACCATTTGCTCCCAAACACTAGAAAAGTGGTCAAAAATGGTCATTACACAAATTGGTTAAACCCAAAATTTAACCAATTTGTTTAGGGGACCATGTTTGTCCATTTTCTAGTGTTTGAGAGTAAATCGTTGATGGTCATTTGCTCACATAGATAACCGGATTTCTATTCCAACCAGCCAGTGTTGGAGATATGGTCTGCCAGATTACATAATGCATACCAGAGCCATAACTAGACTTTTTGGTGCCCTGTGACAGAGAATTATATGCCCCCCCCCTCCCCTCCCCATTTTTGCAATATGGACAAAAGGCGCATGCCTTGTGGGGAAGGGGCATAACAAGATTGGTCTCAGAGAAAGCACATGAGATATGAAGATATATCTAGTATACTTGACACTCAATGGTTTGTGGTATTGCCGGGGTGCCCTCCTTAAATGCATATACAGTCACACATGGCGTGTTTGTGCAAATGGCATATCGGCAGTCAGCACTAACTGGTGACATGCCATTTGTAAAAGTAAGCCATGTGTGACTAATATATAAACATACTTTATTAAATAACACCTCAAACTATCATACCCAGGATTCAAATCTATAACCTGTTGAATTCTAATCAAACACCCTACCCATTGAGCTACTTGATCCTGCATCTATTCTAACCTCCAAAAACAGATTCAGTTGCATTTTCCAGCGTGTTTTGTTTGCGCCTTTGCAAATGTCTTACATCGACAAACTTATTTAGTACTATTTTGCAAATAGGGTTACATTGTCGCAACATTGTGTTCCCTAATTGCTTGATTTTTTAAATGCAACAATTGATAAAGACACCTGATAATTGCTCTGTGGAGTGTTATTTTGTGTCTACTTCTTATCTACATTTAATTCCCTACCTCTAATCAAGGCATTTTTAAATGCTGGGGGCTGCCAGGACGTGAGGCCTACCTAGACTTTAGATCGGAATTTGAATGTACTTGTGAACTAACTTAATTTCCTACTTCTAAATTCATTCCTAAATTCACTACTTACATTAATCCTGTAGTTGGGCATTTTGAGCCTTCAATTGTGGGTATTGTTTTGTGTCCAGACCAGCAGCTGGTGGTGTGCATTTGCTGGAAAGGCATCGAAGACCTCCGATATGCTGCATCTCCTGATGTGTGTCTCCCTCAAGTGGCTGTCAGCAAATGCATGCTAGACACCCCATTCCAAGCTGATTGTGACATCACGGAACATGCATCATAGAACAGGCATGCTAGAATATGGGTCTTCAACCTGCGACCCTCCAGCTGCTGTGGAACTACATATACCAGCATGCCCTGCCTCAGTTTTAGCATACCTTAATAGCAAAACTGTGGCAGGGCATGCTGGGATGTGTAGTTTCACAGCAGCTGGAGGGCCACAGGATGAAGACCCATGTGCTAGAGCCAAGCCGCAGGTACATTGAATGCTAGCAAGCTGAATGTTTAAATCCTTTTTGTTCCGCAGCATTCCAATGCGGAAGATTCCATGGAACCAGAGATTATTCCATTGAGAAGGACATGCTGTCTGGATGACTGCACTGTGCAAATTAAATCACGGAGCCAGTTGGCTTGTGGGTGGCTCTGGTGACTGGGTGGTTGGGTGGGCGGTGTGTCAGAGGTGGAGCACATGCAAATGAATGTGTATCATCCTGCTAGTGAGAGTGAAAACTCATGCAGGAGTGTGCCTGCTTGTCAGTGGGTTATGCACCTTGCCAGGCGTCAAATCTACATGGAGCAGCTTGAGGGGACAAGAGCAGGTTTGCAAAATATAGATAGAAGAGCATATATGCTGGCGCATTCTCCATGATTGTGTCAGCTTATGTTTTGGTGCACTGCACTTTCCTCCACTAAGTTTTAGCCATTTTGGTTAAACGCAAGTGTAGTTGCTTCTCGCCCTTTTGGCTGTGATCTTGTATCGTGGTTGAAGAGTCTGCTGGAGGGATTGTTTTCTTCATTGACGAGAGACTAAAGATATTACAGGATGGAAGGCTTGGGAACACTATCTGTTTTTCAGTTGTGGAAGAGTTGAAAGACAGCTTTTCCTTGCCAATATCTCTCTTTTGCAAAGAGCTACGCATTGGAAAATTCAGGGCTATACCGTGTAGATGAAGCACTAACAGGAGGCTTTAAAATTTTCATTCTAGTTTCCTTCGTTTGGGAGAAAAATGCAAAGGTACAAGACAGCTTTTCCTTGCCAATATCTCTCTTTTGTAAAGAGCTGCACATTGGAAAATTCAGGGCTATGCCGTGTAGATGATGGCCTAACAGGAGGCTTTAAAATTTTCTTTCTAGTGTCCTTCGTTTGGGAGAAAAATGCAAAGGTACAAGACAGCTTTTCCTTGCCAATATCTCTCTTTTGCAAAGAGCTGCGCATTGGAAAATTCAGGGCTATGCCGTGTAGATGATGGCCTAACAGGAGGCTTTAAAATTTTCTTTCTAGTGTCCTTCGTTTGGGAGAAAAATGCAAAGGTACAAGACAGCTTTTCCTTGCCAATATCTCTCTTTTGCAAAGAGCTACGCATTGGAAAATTCAGGGCTATACCGTGTAGATGAAGCACTAACAGGAGGCTTTAAAATTTTCATTCTAGTGTCCTTCGTTTGGGAGAAAAATGCAAAGGTAGCTTGTGCCATCACCACTCTGCTCCTTGTGCCGCCTTGGTGGTTTACATGAGCCACTGCGGTGACGTTGACTGACTGGATCAGAACCGGTTGGTCGCAAAGTAAGGTCTCCGCTTGACGTAGGGCATTGTATATGGCCCCTAGTTTCAGGATGTTGATGTGAAGACAAGTCTCTTGACTTGACCAAAGACCTTGGAAATTTCTTCCCTGTGTGACTGCTCCCCAACCTTGGAGGCTTGCATCTGTGGTCACCAGGATCCAGTCCTGAATGCCGAATCTGCGTCACTCGAGAAGGTGAGCACTCTGCAGCCACCACAGGAGTGATACCCTGACCCTGGGGGACAGGGTGATCAACCAATGCATCTGTAAATGTGACCTAGACCACTTGTCCAGTAGGTCCCATTGGAAAGTCCTCGCATGGAACCTGCCGAATGGAATGGCTTTGTATGATGCCACCATCTTTCCCAGGACTCGAGTGCAGTGATGCACTGACACAAGTTTTGGTTTCAATAGGTTCCTGACAAGAGTCATGAGTTCCTGGGCCTTTTCTATCGGGAGATAAACCCTCTTCTGGTCTGTGTCCAGAATCATGCCCAAGAAAGACAGACGAGTCGTAGGAACCAACTGCGACTTTGGGATATTGAAAATCCAGCCGTGTTGCTGTAACACTTTCAGTGAAAGTGATACGCTGTTCAGCAACTGCTCTCTTGATCTCGCTTTTATGAGATCGCTCAAGTACGGGATAATTGTGACACATTGCTTGCGGAGGAGAACCATAATTTCCACCATTACCTTGGTGAAAATTCTCTGGGCCGTGCAGAGACCAAACAGCAACGTCTGAAATTGGCAATGACAGTCCTGTACCGCAAATCTGAGGTACGACTGATGAGATGGATAAATTTGGACATGAAGGTATGCATCCTGTACACAAATGCGGACAACAGGTGTCAAGCCGTGTGTTGCCTTTGTCAAGCTGTAATAAGTAGGGGTAAGGACGTTAACCACCTCAGAACATCCTCCCTTATACGTCACCTGCAGCGCATTAATCATAAGTCAGTGACAAGTTCAAAAACTTTGGATGACAGCGGAAGCAGTCCACTGACCACTAAATCCCTTCCTCTTGTAACCAAGCTCCTGCAAACCACACCACCAACTCCCTCAGTGTCAATTTCCTCCTTAGACAGGAGAGCCAATAGTCCTGCAGGCCATGTCACTGGCAAGTCTGACGAGTCCTCTCCTGCCTGGGATTCCTCCGATGCATCCTTGAGTGTAACGCCTACTGCTGCTGGCGCTGCTGTTGTTGCTGCTGGGAGTCGATCGTCATCCCAGAGGGGAAGTCGGAAGACCACTTGTACTACTTCCAGTAGGCAATTGACTGTCCAACAGTCCTTTGCGAGGAAGATGAAATATCACAGCAGTCATCCTGCTGCAAAGCGGATAACTCAGGTCTTGTCAGCCTGGGTGGTGAGAAACGTGGTTCCGGTATCCATCGTTAATTCAGAGGCAACTAGAGACTTGATTGAGGTACTGTGTCAACGGTACCAAATGCCATCTAGGTTCCATTTCTCTAGGCAGGCGATACCGAAAATGTACACAGACCTCAGAAAAAGAGTCACCAGTGTCCTAAAAAATGCAGTTGTACCCAATGTCCACTAGTCCACATGTCCGTGGTTAAGTGGAGCAGGGCAGACTCAGGACTATATGACTGTGACAGCCCACTGGGTATATGTATTGCCTCCCGCAGCAAGAACAGCAGCGGCGGCACCAGTAGCAGCATCTCGCAAATGCCAACTCGTTCCTAGGCAGGCTACGCTTTGTATCACCGCTTTCCATAAGAGGCACACAGCTGACAACCTCTTACGGAAACTGAGGAACATCATCGCAGAATGGCTTACCCCAATTTGACTATCCTGGGGATTTGTGACATCGGACAACGCCACCAATATTGTGCGTGCATTACATCTGGGCAAATTCCAGCACGTCCCATGTTTTGCACATACATTGAATTTGGTGGTGCAGAATTATTTAAAAAACGACAGGGGCATGCAAGAGATGCTGTCGGTGGCCCGAAGAATTGCGGGCCACTTTCTGCATTCAGCCACCGCGTGCCGAAGACTGGAGCACCACCAAACATTCCTGAACCTGCCCTGCCATCCTCTGAAGCAAGAGGTGGTAACGAGGTGGAATTCAACCCTCTATATGCTTCAGAGGATGGAGGAGCAGCAAAATGCCATTCAAGCCTATACATCTATCCACGATATAGGCAAAGGAGGGGGAATGCACCTGACTCAAGCGCAGTGGAGAATGATTTCAACGTTGTGCAAGGTTCTGCAATCCTTTGAACTTGCCACACGTGAAGTCAGTTCAGACACTGCCAGCCTGAGTCAGGTTATTCCCCTCATCAGGCTTTTGCAGAAGAAGCTGGAGACATTGAAGGAGGAGCTAAAACAGAGCGATTCCGCTAGGCATGTGGGACTTGTGGATGGAGCCCTTAATTCGCTTAACCAGGATTCAATCTGTTGAAATAAGAGCAATAAATTTTGGCCACCGTGCTCGATCCTAGATTTAAAACCTACATTGTATCTCTCTTTCCTGCAGACACAAGTCTGCAGAGGTTCAAAGACCTGCTGGTGAGAAAATTGTCAAGTCAAGCGGAACGTGACCCGTCAACAGCTCCTCCTTCACATTCTCCCGCAACTGGGGGTGCGAGGAAAAGGCTAAGAATTCCGAGCCCACCCGCTGGCGGTGATGCAGGGCAGTCTGGAGTGAGTGCTGACATCTGGTCCGGACTGAAGGACCTGGCAACGATTACTGACATGTCGTCTACTGTCACTGCATATGATTCTGTCACCTTTGAAAGAATGGTGGAGGATTATATGAGTGACCGCATCCAGGTAGGCACGTCAGACAGTCCGTATGTATACTGGCAGGAAAAAGAGGCAATTTGGAGGCCCTTGCACAAACTGGCTTTATTCTACCTAAGTTGCCCTCCCTCCAGTGTGTACTCCAAAAGAGTGTTTAGTGCAGCCGCTCACCTTGTCAGCAATCGGCGTACGAGGTTACTTCCAGAAAATGTGGAGAAGATGATGATCATCAAAATGAATTATAATCAATTCCTCCGTGGAGACATTCACCAGCAATTGCCTCCAGAAAGTACACAGGGATCTGAGATGGTGGATTCCAGTGGGGACGAATTAATAATCTGTGAGGAGGGCGATGTACACAGTGAAAGGGGTGAGGAATCGGAGGATGATGAGGTGGACATCTTGCCTCTGTAGAGCCAGTTTGTGCAAGGAGAGATTGATTGCTTCTTTTTTGGTGGGGGTCCAAACCAACCAGTCATTTCAGTCAGCCGTGTGGCAGACCCTGTTGCTGAAATGATGGGTTCGTCAATGTTTTTCTTTTCAATCTAAGCCCCTGCAGTTTTCTGTAAGAATCTGCTTCGCTATGATGATCAACAAGTCACAAGGGCAAATACTCAGGGCTGGAGGCGTAGATCTTAGGACCAGCTGCTACAAGCATGGCAAAGGTGTCACTATCATTGGTGACACCCAGAGAGGCAGCGAGGGAGATTGTAATGCAGTGCGCGCAGATAAGCAGCGCAATGGTAAAATGGAGGCATGGTCTCATAGGTAGGGGTGTGGCCTGTTGGCCTGAATCTCCATTTTGTTGCTCCGGGTATCCCGGGGGTTGAGTGCTGCACCCGGGGACTAGTGTGTGAGTGGTGCTGGCTCCTGCACAGTGACAGAAACTGGGTGTTGCACGTAATGTCACAGTGAAACACCCATATTCTGTCACTGAAGAGGAGCCGGCACTTTGGTGTCACCCCCCTTGGCGGGTGACACTCGGGTGTGTGCCGCAACCCCGTTGTGATGCCACTGACCCATGGGAAGCTTTACGTGGCTTACCCATGTGTTAGTAGCCCCAAGCATCTTTTGTGTTAGTCCCTGAAGAAAAACTTCAAATATTTACAAATAAATTTTGTAATCAATGGGCCTAATTCAGTAAGGATTGCAAATTCTGCTAAGTAACAGAATTTGCAATCCTTTGGTTCGCATGCTGGGGCCACCCAGCATGCCGCCTCCCTTCTTGACCACGCTGAAATTGCAGTCGCAGTGCAGTTCAGCGTGATCATAAAAAATGGGTTAGCCTCCTGTTGGTGCAGACTGTATGTGTGCGCAGGAAGCCGCCACCATTTTTGTGATCGCAGCTGCTGCATGTGATGTCATGCAACCGCTCTGACCACGCCTCCTGTTTCTCCGTTGCTGACCCCAATTTGAAGCCCTGCCCACGCACCGCTCCATCTCTGACTTGTAAATGGAGTGTTGCTGACCCCCCCCCCCCCCCAGCACCGATTGACAGTCAGAGGCGATCGCATTAACTGCGGGGTGCCGCAGAAAATGCAGGCGCATGCGTATGCTCTTAGCAATTTTTGCAGTTGGACTGCTTATTGCGATTGCAATCCAACCTGAATCAGGCTCTATTACCTATCACAATGCACTGCGGGTAGTACAAAATGGGGTTAATATAAGAGAAAACCCCCCAGAGCTGTGCTCCTTAACTGTCCCTGGTGGCTAGTGGAGCAGCTGCCCAGTAATCAGTGTCCACGCCAGTGCGCACATGGCCCGCCCCCTACAGCCACGCTGGATCACGGTATAGTGTGGGCACAGAAGTCCCTTACCTCCCTTTCATCAGCGGCCTCGTGATCCCGGAGGGCGGTGTGTGTGTGACTGACCTTAGGAAGAAACCGGAGCCTCCGCTGCAGTGACCCAGCAACCAGGGCGCGGGAGTATACTGCGCCGCTGGGAGTGATGGAGCTGCAGTAAAGATGTCTATTAGACCTAGCCTGCTGCAGCCCTTGTAGATTCTTATAAAAAAAAGTTCTTCTTTTCTTGTCAAAATTAATAGCTAAGAATAGGCTGCCTGAGGCAGCCCCCTCTTAAGTGGCCTGCTACTGAAGGCACCAACTACAAACTGAGCTCCCTGTTCATGGAAGCGAGGTTATAGAGGAGGGGGCTCTGAGCATCTTGGGAACAGTCAAAAGCTTTGAGCCTGTTGGTGCCTCAGATCAAGATCCTACTCTACACCCCAATGTGAATCCTTGTGGAGTCCAGTGTACCCCACAGAAGAAATGAATGTGTCACACCCATTGGCAGCAACATTAGAATAGCTGCTGATGGGCACAATTGAGAAAGGAAGGGGGGAAAACATTTGAATCCAGCACATATATGTAATTTGAATATGTAATTTGTACCTTCCTACTTTAAAATGTAATGGATGAACCTCACCCTGTGAGAACTATCTTCATGATCAAGAGATCTCATACGCAAGAAAAGCATGTGCTGGGATAGGGCTGTGGAGGGCGGCTGCTCGGGCACACACCCGTCAAGTTAAGGAGATTCAACTGAGGAAGCACAAGGGAACTGCAGGGAGACCACATATTTTCAGATGAACATGAGAGGGCGGAAGGCTGCCTAATACTGAAGCACCCTCAAACATCAAACCATATGCAACAACTAGTACAAGCATTCCTGGGGAAAGGTCTGCAGCAGACGGATTTGCATACGGTGATGTCATCCAAGCAATGGGCATAGTTGGCTGCAACCCTCGTCTGCATATGAAAAGAGAAAATGGTCACGCAGGGCATGGCGGCCTTTGTGGGGTTGCGCTTGGATGACCCCTAGATCGCTTTATACACCCCCATCAGTGTGGGGCTCATGTTGGCCATGCCCAAGCCCCTGAAGCATTCAAGCTGATTTCTTGCAGCAGCTGGACCCAGTAACAGCTCCAGAGTTGCTCTACAAGACAAGTAAAAGGGTGTGAGCCCTGCAGCACCACCTGTAGTTTGCATACACACATATATAGGACAGCATCTCTTATATGCCCCAGGGGCAATAAAATAGTAGCCTTATCTAGGGTATCCGTCCATGCCGCTACAGAACTACACACCCAGGCCGACGCAATTGCCGGTCTGAGTAAGGTACCTGAATGTGTATAAATGGACTTCAGGGTAATCTCCTGTTTGCGGTCAGCAGACTCTTTGAGGGTAGCTGTATCCTGGGACGGGAGGGCTACCTTCTTGGATAAGCGTGTTAATGCTTTGTCCACCCAAGGGGAGGATTCCCATCGTAACCTATCCGTTGATGGGAAAGGGGAATCCTTTTGGAAATCTGCAGGAGATTCCCAAGCTTTTTCACATAACTCGTTCAGCTCGTGTGAGGGGGGAAAGGTTACCTCAGGCTTCTTTCCCTTGTACATATGTACCCTCTTGTCAGGGATAGGGGGCTCCTCTGTGATGTGCAAAACATCTTTTATTGCCATAATCATATATCAAATGTATTTTGCCAATTTTGGCTGTAACTTTGCATCATCGTAATCGCCACTGGAGTCAGAATCCGTGTCGGTATCTGTGTCAACAATCTGGATAGTGGGCGCTTATGAGACCCTGACAGTCCCTGCGACATAGGATTAGGCATTGGTTGAGACCCTGACTGTCCCAAAGCTTCTGCCTTGTCTAATCTTTTGTGCAATGAGTTTACACTAGCATTTAAAACATTCCACATATCCATCCAATCAGGTATCGGCGGAGACACCACGTTCATTTGCTCCCGCTCCTCTCTAATATAGCCTTCTTCCTCAGACATGTCGACACACGCGTACCGACACACCACACACACAGGGAATACTTTTACTGAAGACATTTCCCCCACAAGGCCCTTTGGAGAGACAGAGAGAGAGTATGCCAGCACATACCCCAGCGCTATATAACCCAGGAATAGCACAGTAACTTAATGTTTGAACAATCGGTGAGGGGGAACATCTTGAAACCCCAGTTTGTACCCTTGGGACACTATTTGTAAAACACACGAGTCCATGTCCGAATGAATCCAGAACTGACTGAAGAGTTTTAGACGTGCCCCCACTGGTGCGGGCTCCTGCAAGAGAGCCCCAGCGTCATGCAGTGGATTTGGCAGAAGCAGAGGATGATCTCTGCTCCTGCGATCTTGAAGAGGATGCAGACCTCTTCTCTCTTCTCCTTCCTCTACCTGCAAAGAAAGGGGAATCTTAACTTCTTGCATATCTATTGGGCCGAAATGACTGCATCAGATAATGATGCGTCTTCATCCGTTGGGACGGAACATAGGGCAAGAAGGTTGACTTACCTGCGGGAGCTGCCGAGATCAAATTAACTAGGCAGTCACCAAACAAGGCTTCACCTTCATAGGGAAGAGACTCCCTTTCTTCTTGGAGTCAGCATCAGCATTCTCTTGGTGAATCCACAATGCCCTCCTATCCGACACTGCCATGAAATTGGCCCGTGAACTCAAGAGTCCTATATCCCTTGCAGTCTCACGTAAGTATGCTGCAGTGTCCTTGATATGATACAATGTAAGGAGTATCCCATCTCTCCAGGGTATCTATATCGGATGACAAGGTATTCGACCAATTCTTGAATACTACTACTCACCCATGCACATGTAATGGCAGGTCTAAGTAATGTACCCGTGGTTACATAACTAGAAATAATGTAGCTTCCTGCATACGATCCGCTGGATTTGTGACAGGGCCCCGTGCAGAACAGGGGGTGACTCCCACTTTATTCTGTCCGCGGCGGGAAATGAATAAACAACCAGAATCCTTTTGGGGATTTGAAACCATCTTGTCGAGCTGGCCCAGACTTTCTCAAACAGAGATGGAGGAACGTTACATCAGCTTTCATTATATATCTATATATACATACATATAGACCCCTTTGTCAGGAACAGCAGGGTCTTCAGTGATTTTAATATGTCCTTAATATCCACAATCATGTACTGAATGCTCCTTGCCAATATTGGATCTAATCAGGAAACATTATGGTCGACATAAGTATCAGTATCCGTGTCAGTATCAGTGTGTAGTAACTGGGCAAAATAACATTTTTGCGACCCAGCGGGGCCTGAGGGAAAAGAAACATAGCCATGAATATCACATCTATTCTCTACGTCTGTGTCTGGGACACAGATTTATCCAACCTTACTCTGATATTACTGAAACATTTACCCAGTCAGTTATTGGTGGTGCCAACAGGGCCACCATCATATGTCTGCATTCCTAATATAGGCCCTCATTCCGAGTTGATCGGTCGCAAGGCGAATTTAGCAGAGTTACACACGCTAAGCCGCCGCCTACTGGGAGTGTATCTTAGCATCTTAAAATTGCGACCGATGTATTCGCAATATTGCGATCACAAACTACTTAGCAGTTTTAGAGTAGCTCCACACTTACTCTGCCTGTGCGATCAGTTCAGTGCTTGTCGTTCCTGGTTTGACGTCACAAACACACCCAGCGTTCGCCCAACCACTCCCCCGTTTCTCCGGCCACTCCTGCGTTTTTTCCGGAAACGGTAGCGTTTTCAGCCACACGCCCATAAAACGCCATGTTTTCGCCCAGTAACACCCATTTCCTGTCAATCACATTACGATCGCCGGAGCGATGAAAAAGCCGTGAGTAAAAATACTATCTTCATAGCAAAGATACTTGGCGCAGTCGCAGTGTGAATATTGCGCATGCGCACTAAGCGGAATTTCACTGCGATGCGATGAAAAATACCGAGCGAACGACTCGGAATGAGGGCCATAGTTTCCTCTTGGGAAAAACATTCAGCCACCGACATGTTGACACACATATACCAAGTACCCACAGACACACCGGCTTATGGGGGACAGACCGTCAGTAAATCTGTCAGAGGGACACAGAGGATTTTTCAGCTCACAATCCAGCGCCAAAAGTACACCGTCTGGGAAATAATAAACTCTATAGTGATAGACTTGTAATGCTCTAAAGATGTTCTGGTGAGGTGAGGAAGAAGCCCCGCCGCTGTAATGGCGCGTATCTGTCCCGCTCAGAAATAATTAATTACGCTAGCGGGGTAAGGACAGTGCCCAGGCACTAATGTCCACTTTTTCCAGCCTTTTGTGAGGAATGTATGCTGCCCAGGGTGCCCCCCCCCCCCGTGCCCTGCACCCTGCAGTGCCTGTGTTTGTGTGGGAGCATGGCGCGCAGCGTTCCGCTCGCTGCTCGGTACCTCAGAATGCCGTCACTGAAGAAGAAGTCTTCTGTTCTTCTGCTACTCACCTGTCTTCTGGCTCTGTAAGGGGGTGACGGCAGGCTGCGGGAGTGTGCATCTAGGCGTACCCAGCGATCAGCACCCTCAGGAGCTAATGGTGTCCTGTCAGCCTGAAGCAGAGCCATTGAACTCACTAGAAGTTGGTCATACTTCTCTCCCCTAAGTCCCACGAAGCAGGGAGACTGTTGCCAGCAGCCTCCCTGAAAATAAAAAAAACTAACAAGTCTTTTCAGAGAAACTCAGTAGAGCTCCCCTGTAGTGCATCCAGTATCACTGCGCACAATACTAAAACTGGAGTCTGGAGGAGGGGCATAGAGGGAGGAGACAGTTCACACCCTTTGAAAGTCTTAAAGTGCCCATGTCTCCTGCGGATCCCGTCTATACCCCATGGTTCTTAATGTGACCCCAGCATCCTCTAGGACATATGAGAAAACAAATAACGCACACACGAGGAGGAGAGAACTAAGGAAGCTATAAGGAGAAGAGGGGAGGGAGGGGGGGTTGAAAGGTAAGGTAGTAAAGGCATATTGGATAAACTACAACCTTATACATATTCATTAATGTACCAGTAGTTAGAAGTAGAAGAGCTCTAACAGAAACCACAAAGCTTATCTAAAGCCACACCACACTGGATATGCCCAATCTCATTTGATTTTTGAAGCAAAGCAGTATTGGACTTTGTTAATACATGGATGGGAGACTGCTTGGTAGTATCAGATTCTTTAGGTGTTTTTAAACTACCAACACCATTTTCTTGGTACATTTAATTTTTACATGTATTCTTTTATGTACCAGAAGTTAGAAGTAGAAGAGCTGTAACAGAAACCACCAGCTCATCTACAGCCACAGCACACTGGATTTGCCCAATCTCTCCTGATCATGGAAGCTGAGCAGTGTTGGTCCTGCTTTTAGTACTTGGGCCCTCATTCCGAGTTGATCGGTCGCAAGGCGAATTTAGCAGAGTTACACACGCTAAGCCGCCGCCTACTGGGAGTGAATCTTAGCTTCTTAAAATTGCGACCGATGTATTCGCAATATTGCGATTACTAACTACTTAGCAGTTTCAGAGTAGCTCCAGACTTACTCTGCCTGTGCGATCAGTTCAGTGCTTGTCGTTCCTGGTTGACGTCACAAACACACCCAGCGTTCGCCCAGGCCCTCCCACCGTTTCCCCGGCCACTCCTGCGTTTTTTCCGGAAACGGTAGCGTTTTCAGCCACACGCCCCTGAAACGCCGTGTTTCCGCCCAGTAACACCCATTTCCTGTCAATCACATTACGATCGCCGGAGCGAAGAAAAAGCCGTGAGTAAAAATACTTTCTTCATAGTAAAGTTACTTGGCGCAGTCGCAGTGCGAACATTGCGCATGCGTACTAAGCGGATTTTCACTGCGATGCGATGAAAAATACAGAGCGAACAACTCGGAATGAGGGCCTTGGATGGGAGACCACAAGGAAATACCAGGAGCTGTGTGTATTTTTACAATACTAACACCGTTCTCTTTATGCATTCCATTTTGAAACATTGGGGCAGATCTATTAAGCCTGGTGAACTGATAAAGTGCAAGGTGATAAAGTACCAGCCAGTCAGCTCCTAACTGTCATTTTTCAAACCCAGCCTGTGACATGGCAATTAGGAGCTGATTGGCTGGTACTTTATCACCATGCAAATTATCATTTCACCAGGTTTAATAAATCGGCTGCTTACTCATTTATGTACGAGTAGTTAGAAGTAGAAGAACTCTAACAGAAACCACTAAGCTCATCTACAGCCACACCACACTGTATATGCCCAATATCACCTGATTTTAGGCCTGGTTTGTTCTTGGATGTGAGACCACCTGGGAATACCAGGTGCTGTAGGTAGTTTTATACTACCAACACCGTTCTCTTGATGCATTCCATTTTGAAACATTGGGGCAGATCTATTAAGCCTGGTGAACTGATAAAGTGCAAGGTGATAAAGTACCAGCCAGTCAGCTCCTAACTGTCATTTTTCAAACCCAGCCTGTGACATGGCAATTAGGAGCTGATTGGCTGGTACTTTATCACCATGCAAATTATCATTTCACCAGGTTTAATAAATCGGCTGCTTACTCATTTATGTACGAGTAGTTAGAAGTAGAAGAACTCTAACAGAAACCACTAAGCTCATCTACAGCCACACCACACTGTATATGCCCAATATCACCTGATTTTAGGCCTGGTTTGTTCTTGGATGTGAGACCACCTGGGAATACCAGGTGCTGTAGGTAGTTTTATACTACCAACACCGTTCTCTTGATGCATTATATTTTGAAACTTATTCATTGATGTACCAGTAGTTAGAAGTAGAAGTTAGAAACAGCATAAATCATCTACAGCCGCATCACACTGGATATGTCCAATCTCATCTGATGTTGGAAGCTAAGCAGTGTTGTGCCTGGTTAGTTTTTGGATTTCAGGTCCTGCCTTCTGGTTTGGCCACGGCACCTCGGAAATTCACCAAGGTCATGGCCGTGATGACGACCCTTCACCATCGGTGGACCAGGGAGGAATCTCTCCTCCCGATAAACATTCTGGAATTGCGGGCAGTGTTCAATTCATTGACACTGGCCCTGCCTCTAGTACAGAACAGGCCTGTTCAAGTACAATCGGACAACGACACCACGGTAGTGTACACAAATCATCAAGGCGGCACTCGAAATTGCATGGCAAAGCTGGAAGTATCAAAAATCCTCAGTTGGGTAGAACGTCATCTGCCAGCAATATCGGCAGTGTTCATTCCCGGAGTCCTCAACTGGGAAGCGGATTTCCTCAGTCAACAGTACGTTCACGCTGGAGAGTGGAGAGGCCGCAGCAGAAATGTCTGCACTGGTGTCAGTAGGTGACTGAGGCAGGGATGACTGGGAGATAGTGGGTGACTGAAGCATGTATGACTGGGAGATAGTGGGTGACTGAGGCCGGGGTGACTGGGAGATAGTCAGTGACTAAGGCAGGGGTGATAGGGATATAGTGGATGACTGTGGCAGGGGTGACAGGGACAGTAGGAGACTGAGGCAGGGGTGACAGGGATAGTGGGTGACTGAGGCAGGGGTGATAGGGTGACAGTGGGTGACTGAGGCAGAGGTGACAGGGATAGTGGGTGACTGAGGTAGGGGTGATATGGAGATAGTGGTTGACTGAGGCAGGGGTGACAGAGATAGTGGGTGACTAAAGCAGGGGTGACTGGTATAGTGGGTGACTGAGGCAGGGGTCGCAGGTATATTGGTTAACTGAGGCAGCGGTGACTGGGAGATAGTGGGTAACTGAGGCAGGGGTGACAGGGAAAGTGTGTGACTCAGGCAGGGGTGATAGGGAGATAGTGGGCAGCAGATCACTGCCTCGCTGACAGCAGCACATCCCTGCTTCACTGACAGCAGCACATCCCTGCCTCATTGACAGCAGCACATACCTGCCTCACTTATAGCAGCACATCCCTGCCTCACTGGCAGCAGCAGATCCCTGCCTCACTGGCAGCAGCAGATCACTGCTTCACTGACAGCAGCACATCCCTGCCTCACTGGCAGCAGCAGATCCCTGCCTTACTGACAGCTGTATATAGGGCCTAATTCAGACCTGATCTCTGCTGTGCATATTCACACAACAGGAGATCAGGTCTGAAGTGTGTGTGTGTGTGTGTGTGTGTGCTGGTGCCGCAGTGCACCGGCACATGCCAGAGATGCGATCAGCATCTCTGCCCAGTGAGCGCCTCTGCCAACACATACTTATCTTGCATATGAGATCTCTTGATCATGAAGATAGTTCTCACAGGGTGAGGTTCATCCATTACATTTTAAAGTAGGAAGGTACAAATTACATATTCAAATTACATATATGTGCTGGATTCAAATGTTTTCCCCCCTTCCTTTCTCAATTGTGCCCATCAGCAGCTATTCTAATGTTGCTGCCAATGAGTGTGACACATTCATTTCTTCTGTGGGGTACACTGGACTCCACAAGGATTCACATTGGGGTGTAGAGTAGGATCTTGATCTGAGGCACCAACAGGCTCAAAGCTTTTGACTGTTCCCAAGATGCTCAGCGCCCCCTGCTCTATAACCTCGCTTCCATGAACAGGGAGCTCAGTTTGTAGTTGGTGCCTTCAGTAGCAGGACACTTAACAGGGGGCTGCCTCAGGCAGCCTATACTTAGCTATTAATTTTGACAAGAAAAGAAGAACTTTTTTTATAAGAATGTACAAGGGCTGCAGCAGGCTAGGTCTAATAGACATCTTTACTGCAGCTCCATCACTCCCAGCGGCGCAGTATACTCCCGTGCCCTGGTTGCTGGGTCACTGCAGCGGAGGCTCCGGTTTCTTCCTAAGGTCAGTCACACACACACCGCCCTCCGGGATCACGAGGCCGCTGATGAAAGGGAGGTAAGGGGCTTCTGTGCCCACACTATACCGTGATCCAGCGTGGCAGTAGGGGGCGGGCCGTGTGCGCACTGGCGTGGACACTGATTACTGGGCAGCCGCTCCACTAGCCACCAGGGACAGTTAAGGAGCACAGCTCTGGGGGTTTTTCTCCTATATTAACCCCATTTTGTACTACCTGCAGTGCATTGTGATAGGTAATAGAGCCTGATTCAGGTTGGATTGCAATCACAATAAGCAATCCAACTGCAAAAATTGCTAAGAGCATACGCATGCGCCTGCATTTTCTGTGACTGTCAATCGGTGCGGGGGGGGGGGGGTCAGCAACACTCCATTTCAAAGTCGGAGATGGAGCGGTGCGGGGGCAGGGCTTCAACGGAGAAACAGGAGGCGTGGTCAGAGCGGCTGCATGACATCACATGCAGCCGTTGCGATCACAAAAATGGTGGCGGCTTCCTGCGCACACGTACAGTCTGCACCAACAGGAGGCTAACCCATTTTTTATGATCACGCTGTACTGCACTGAGACTGCAATTTCAGCGTGGTCAAGAAGGGAGGCGGCATGCTGGGTGGCCATGCCCTGTGATGGGTGGCCCCAGCATGCGAACCAAAGGATTGCAAATTCTGTTACTTAGCAGAATTTGCAATCCTTACTGAATTAGGCCATTGATTACAAAATTGTAAACAATATTTTAAGTTTTTCTTCAGGGACTAACACAAAAGATGCTTGGGGCTACTAACATATGGGTAAGCCACGTAAAGCTTCCCATGGGTCAGTGGCATCACAACGGGGTTGCGGCACACACCCGAGTGTCACCCGCCAAGTGGGGTGACACCAAAGTGCCGGCTCTTCTTCAGTGACAGAATATGGGTGTTTCACTGTGACATTACGTGCAACACCCAGTTTCTGTCACTGTGCAGGAGCCAGCACCACTCACACACTAGTCCCCGGGTACAGCCCCCAACCCCCGGGATACCCGCAGCAACAAAATGGTGATTCAGGCCACGCCCCTACCTATGAGACCATGCCTCCTTTTTACCATTGCGCTGCTTATCTGCGCGCACTGCATTACAATCTCCCTCGCCGCCTCTCTGGGTGTCACCAGTGATAGTGACACCTCTGCCATGCTTGTAGCAGCTGGACCTAAGATCTACGCCTCCAGCCCTGAGTGTTTTCCCTTGTGACTTGTTGATCATCATAGCGAAGCAGATGCTTACAGAAAACTGCAGGGGCTTAGATTGAAAAGAAAAACATTGACGAACCCATCATTTCAGCGACAGGGTCTGCCACACGACTGACTGAAATGACTGGTTGGTTTGGGCCCCCACCAAAAAAGAATCAATCAATCTCTCCTTGCACAAACTGGCTCTACAGAGGCAAGATGTCCACCTCATCATCCTCCAATTCCTCACCCCTTTCACTGTGTACATCCCCCTCCTCACAGATTATTAATTCGTCCCCACTGGAATCCACCATCTCAGATCCCTGTGTACTTTCTGGAGGCAATTGCTGGTGAATGTCTCCACGGAGGAATTGATTATAATTAATTTTGATGATCATCATCTTCTCCACATTTTCTGGAAGTAACCTTGTACGCCGATTGCTGACAAGGTGAGCGGCCGCACTAAACACTCTTTCGGAGTACACACTGGAGGGAGGGCAACTTAGGTAGAATAAAGCCAGTTTGTGCAAGGGCCTCCAAATTGCCTCTTTTTCTCCACCATTCTTTCAAAGGTGACAGAATCATATGCAGTGACAGTAGACGACATGTCAGTAATCGTTGCCAGGTCCTTCAGTCTGGACCAGATGTCAGCACTCACTCCAGACTGCCCTGCATCACCGCCAGCGGGTGGGCTCGGAATTCTTAGCCTTTTCCTCGCACCCCCAGTTGCGGGAGAATGTGAAGGAGGAGCTGTTGACGGGTCACGTTCCGCTTGACTTGACAATTTTCTCACCAGCAGGTCTATGAACCTCTGCAGACTTGTGTCTGCCGGAAAGAGAGATACAATGTAGGTTTTAAATCTAGGATCGAGCACGGCGGCCAAAATGTAGTGCTCTGATTTCAACAGATTGAATCCTGGTTAAGCAAATTAAGGGCTCCATCCACAAGTCCCACATGCCTAGTTGAATCGCTCTGTTTTAGCTCCTCCTTCAATGTCTCCAGCTTCTTCTGCAAAAGCCTGATGAGGGGAATGACCTGACTCAGGCTGGCAGTGTCTGAACTGACTTCACGTGTGGAAAGTTCAAAGGGTTGCAGAACCTTGCACAACGTTGAAATCATTCTCCACTGCGCTTGAGTCAGGTGCTTTCCCCCTCCTTTGCCTATATCGTGGGCAGATGTATAGGCTTGAATGGCCTTTTGCTGCTCCTCCATCCTCTGAAGCATATAGAGGGTTGAATTCCACCTCGTTACCACCTCTTGCTTCAGATGATGGCAGGGCAGGTTCAGGAATGTTTGGTGGTGCTCCAGTCTTCGGCATGCGGTGGCTGAAGGCAGAAAGTGGCCCGCAATTCTTCGGGCCACCGACAGCATCTCTTGCACGCCCCTGTCGTTTTTTAAATAATTCTGCACCACCAAGTTCAATGTATGTGCAAAACATGGGACGTGCTGGAATTTGCCCAGATGTAATGCACGCACAATATTGGTGGCGTTGTCCGATGTCACAAATCCCCAGGAGAGTTCAATTGGGGTAAGCCATTCTGCGATGATGTTCCTCAGTTTCCGTAAGAGGTTGTCAGCTGTGTGCCTCTTATGGAAAGCGGTGATACAAAGCGTAGCCTGCCTAGGAACGAGTTGGCAATTGCGAGATGCTGCTACTGGTGCCGCCGCTGCTGTTCTTGCTGCGGGAGGCAATACATCTACCCAGTGGGCTTTCACAGTCATATAGTCCTGAGTCTGCCCTGCTCCACTTAACCACAGACAAGTGGACATTGGGTACAACTGCATTTTTTAGGACACTGATGACTCTTTTTCTGAGGTCTGTGTACATTTTCGGTATCGCCTGCCTAGAGAAATGGAACCTAGAGGGTATTTGGTACCGGGGACACAGTACCTCAATCAAGTCTCTAGTTGCCTCTAAATTAACGATGGATACCGGAACCACGTTTCTCACCACCCAGACCTGAGTTATCCGCTTTGCAGCAGGATGACTGCTGTGATATTTCATCTTCCTCGCAAAGGACTGTTGGACAGTCAATTGCTTACTGGAAGAAGTACAAGTGGTCTTCCGACTTCCCCTCTGGGATGACGATCGACTCCCAGCAGCAACAACAGCAGCGCCAGCAGCAGTAGGCGTTACACTCAAGGATGCATCGGAGGAATCCCAGGCAGGAGAGGACTCGTCAGACTTGCCAGTGACATGGCCTGCAGGACTATTGGCTCTCCTGTCTAAGGAGGAAATTGACACTGAGGGAGTTGGTGGTGTGGTTTGCAGGAGCTTGGTTACAAGAGGAAGGGATTTAGTGGTTAGTGGACTGCTTCCACTGTCATCCAAAGTTTTTGAACTTGTCACTGACTTATGATGAATGCGCTGTAGGTGACGTATAAGGGAGGATGTTCCGAGGTGGTTAACGTCCTTATCCCTACTTATTACAGCTTGACAAAGGCAACACACGGCTTGACACCTGTTGTCCGCATTTGTGTACAGGATGCATACCTTCATGTCCCCATTTATCCACCTCATCAGGCGTAACTCAGATTTGCGGTACAGGACTGTCATTGCCAATTTCAGACGTTGCTGTTTGATCTCTCCATGGCCCTGAGAATTTTCACCAAGGTAATGGCGGAAATGATGGTGCTCCTGTGCAAGCAAGGTGTCACAATTATCCCGTACTTGGGCGATCTCATAAAAGCGAGATCAAGAGAGCAGTTGCTGAACAGAGTATCACTTTCACTGAAAGTGTTACAGCAACACGGCTGGATTCTCAATATCCCGAAGTCGCAATTGATTCCTACTACTCGTCTGTCTTTCTTGGGCATGATTCTGGACACAGACCAGAAGAGGGTTTATCTCCTGATAGAAAAGGCCCAGGAACTCATGACTCTTGTCAGGAACCTATTGAAACCAAAACTTGTGTCAGTGCATCACTGCACTCGAGTCCTGGGAAAGATGGTGGCATCATACGAGGCCATTCCATTCGGCAGGTTCCATGCGAGGACTTTCCAATGGGACCTACTGGACAAGTGGTCCGGGTCACATTTACAGATGCATTGGTTGATCACCCTGTCCCCCAGGGTCAGGGTATCACTCTTGTGGTGGCTGCAGAGTGCTCACCTTCTCGAGGGACGCAGATTCAGCATTCAGGGCTGGATCCTGGTGACCACAGACGCAAGCCTCCAAGGTTGGGGAGCAGTCACACAGGGAAGAAATTTCCAAGGTCTTTGGTCAAGTCAAGAGACTTGTCTTCACATCAACATCCTGGAACTAAGGGCCATATACAATGCCCTACGTCAAGCGGAGACCTTACTTTGCGACCAACCGGTTCTGATCCAGTCAGACAACGTCACCGCAGTGGCTCATGTAAACCGCCAAAGCGGCACAAGAAGCAGAGTGGCGATGGCACAAGCCACCAGAATTCTTTGCTGGGTGGAGAATCACGCAAGCGCACTGTCAGCAGTGTTCATTCCGGGAGTGGACAACTGGGAAGCAGACATCCTCAGCAGACACGACCTACATCCGGGAGAGTGGGGACTTCATCAGGAAGTCTTTGCACAGATTACAAGTCGGTGGGAACTGCCACAGATAGACATGATGCCGTCCCGGCTCAACAAAAAGCTACAGAGGTATTGCGCAAGGTCAAGAGACCCTCAGGCAGTAGCTGTAGACGCCCTAGTGACACCGTGGGTGTTCCGGTCGGTCTATGTATTTCCTCCTCTTCCTCTCATACCCAAGGTGTTGAGGATAATAAGACAAAGAGGAGTGAGAACAATCCTCATTGTTCCGGATTGGCCACGGAGGACCTGGTATCCGGATCTGCAGGAAATGCTCACAGAAGATCTGTGGCCTCTCCCTCTAAGACAGGACCTGTTGCATCAGGGGCCCTGTCTGTTCCAAGACTTACCGCAGCTGCGTTTGACGGCATGGCGGTTGAATGCCGGATCCTAGCATTCCGGTTGAGGTCATCCCTACGCTGATAAAGGCTAGGAAGGATGTAACGTTAAAACATTACACCGTATATGGCGAAATTATGTTTCTTGGTGTGAGGCCAGGAATGCTCCTACGAAAGAATTCCATCTGGGCCGTTTCCTTCACTTCCTACAAACTGGAGTGAATTTGGGCCTAAAATTAGGCTCTATTAAGGTCCAGATTTCGGCCTTATCCATTTTCTTTCAAAAAGAATTGTCTTCTCTTCCAGAAGTTCAGACTTTTGTAAAAGGAGTGCTGCATATTCAGCCTCCTTTTGTGCCTCCGGTGGCACCTTGGGACCTTAACGTGGTGTTAAGTTTTCTAAAATTACACTGGTTTGAACCACTTAAAACAGTGGAGTTAAAATATCTCACATGGAAGGTGGTCATGTTATTAGCCTTGGCTTCGGCTAGGCGAGTGTCGGAATTAGCGGCTTTGTCACATAAAAGCCCATATTTGGTATTTCATGTGGATAGAGCGGAATTGCAGACCCGTCCTCAATTCCTACCAAAAGTGGTCTCATCTTTTCATATGAACCAACCTATTGTGGTGCCTGTGGCTACGCGTGACTTGGAGGATTCCGAGTTACTTGATGTGGTTAGGGCTTTGAAAATTTACGTGGCCAGGACGGCTAGAGTCAGGAAAACTGAAGCGCTGTTTGTCCTGTATGCAACCAACAATATTGGTGCCCCTGCTTCAAAGCAGGCAATTGCACGCCGTATTTGTAACACGATTCAGCAAGCGCATTCTATGGCTGGATTGCAGTTACTGAAATCGGTCAAGGCCCATTCCACGAGGAAAGTGGGCTCTTCTTGGGCGGCTGCCCGAGGGGTCTCGGCACTACAGCTGTGTCAAGCTGCTACTTGGTCGGGTTCACACACCTTTGCAAAATACTATAAGTTTGATACCCTGGCTGAGGAGGAACTCATGTTTGCTCAATCGGTGCTGCAGAGTCATCCGCACTCTCCCGCCCGTTTTGGAGCATTGGTATAATCCCCATGGTCCTTACGGAGTCCCCAGCATCCTCTAGGACGTTAGAGAAAATAAGATTTTAAACCTACTGGTAAATCTTTTTCTCGTAGTCCGTAGAGGATGCTGGGCGCCCGTCCCAAGTGCGGACTACTTCTGCAATACTTGTATATAGTTATTGCTTCAATAAGGGTTAGGTTATAGTTGCATCGGTCCTGCACTGATGCTATGTTGTTTTTTCATACTGATAACTGGGTAGTTTATCACAAGTTATACGGTGTGATTGGTGTGGCTGGTATGAATCTTGCCCTGGATTAACAAAATCCTTTCCTCATACTGTCCGTCTCCTCTGGGCACAGTTTCTCTAACTGTGGCATAGAGGGAGGAGCCAGTGCACACCCAGAACTAAAGTCTTTCTTAAAGTGCCCATGTCTCCTGTGGAGCCCGTCTATCCCCATGGTCCTTACGGAGTCCCCAGCATCCTCTACGGACTACGAGAAAAAGATTTACCGGTAGGTTTAAAATCTTATTTTCTACTTTATTCTTTTGTATCCTAGTTTATTACGACCAACTCTCATCCAAGGAGTTTGATATTCTACTACCTGCATGCAATTTAAATTGCTTAAATTGTTTATATGGTTGATTTGTCCTTCACAATCCATAATCTGCAACTTGGATGTACTTGTGTCATTGAAAATCTTATAATAAAAATGTATATACAGATACTCAACCTGTATATTGAAAAAAAAAAAAGTTATAAGACATATGCATTCAATATTTGAAGAAACAAAATAAAATAAAGCTATCTATTGGGTTTCACTAACAAGCACATTGGAAGACTTGACTACTGTTAAAAGACATGCATTACATGGTATAGAGCCACAAACCACAATGTAGTAAAATAAAAACAAACTTACATGTGTATCAAACCTATGTGAGGCTTACATTGATAGTGCAAGATCAACACTCTATCAACTGTGCAAACTAGACTGCACATAAATGCCATAAAATTTATCTGAGATTTTAGTAAATAAGGCCCGTTGCTGTCCGGGTCACGCAGCCGTCACGGCCCGCCCCCATACGGTCCGGTCATGTCTGCGTTGTCCTGACTGTGCCCCCAAAATGGCGGCACAACGCCGCTGGCCCGACTCCTCCTGCCCAGTGACCGCCTCTGCCTGTCAATCAGGCAGAGGCGCTCACTGGGCAGAGACCTGATCTCCTGTTGTGTGAATATGCACAGCAGGGATCAGGTCTGAATTAGGCCCTATATACAGCTGTCAGTAAGGCAGGGATGTGCTGCTGCCAGTGAGGCAGGGATGTGCTGCTGGTAGTGAAGCAGTGATGTGCTGCTGTCAGCGAAGCAGTGCTGTGCTGCTGTCAGCGAGACAGGGATGTGCTGCTGTCAGCGAGGCAGGGATGTGCTGCTGTCAGCGAAGCAGGGATGTGTTGCTGTCAGCGAAGCAGGGATGTGCTGCTGTCAGCGAAGCAGGGATGTGCTGCTGTCAGCGAGGCAGGGATGTGCTGCTGTCAGCGAGGCAGAGATGTGCTGCTGTCAGCGAGGCAGGGATGTGCTGCTATAAGTGAGGTAGGGATGTGCTGCTGTCATTGAAGCAGGAATGTGCTGCTGCAGTGAGGCAGAGATATGCAGCCCACTATCTCCCTATCACCCCTGCCTGAGTCACACACTTTCCCTGTCACCCCTGCCTCAGTTACCCACTATCTCCCAGTCACCGCTGCCTCAGTCAACCACTATATCTGCGATCCCTGCCTCAGTCACCCACTATACCAGTCACCCCTGCTTTAGTCACCCACTGTCACCCTATCACCCCTGCTTCAGTCACCCACTATCCCTGTCAACCCTGCCTCAGTCACCCACTATCTCCCAGTCACCCCTGCCTCAGTCAGCCACTATCCCTGTCACCCCTGCCTCAGTCTCTTACTGTCCCTGTCACCCCTGCCACAGTCATCCACTATCTCCCTATCACCCCTGCCTTAGTCATTTATTATACCTGTCACCCACTTTCTTCCCATACTTACCCAACCCCTTCCTATCACCCCTCCCTCAGTAACCCACTATCTCCCTGTCACCCACTATCTCCCAGTCACCCCGGCCTCAGTCACCCACTATCTCCCACTCATACATGCTTCAGTCACCCACTATCTCCCAGTCATCCCTGCCTCAGTCACCTACTGACACCAGTGCAGACATTTCTGCTGCGGCCTCTCCACTCTCCAGCGTGAACGTCCTGACGACTGAGGAAATCCGCTTCCTAGTTGAGGACTCCGGGAATGAACACTGCCGATATTGCTGTCAGATGACTTTCTACCCAACTGAGGATTTTTGATACTTCCAGCTTTGCCATGCAGTTTCGAGTGCCGCCTTGATGATTTGTGTACACTACCGTGGTGGCGTTGTCAGATTGTACTTGAACAGGCTTGTTCTGTACTAGAGGCAGGGCCAGTGTCAATTAATTGAACACTGCCTGCAATTCCAGAATGTATATCAGGAGGAGAGATTCCTCCCTGGTCCACCGACCCTGTAGAAAGTGTTGCTCCAACACCATGGCCCAGCCCAAAAGACTGGCATCCATTGTCAGGAGGACACAGTTGGAGATCCAGAAGGGATGGCCCCTGCTCAACTGTTGGTCCTGTAGCCACCAGCTCAGTGTCAGACGAACCTCCGGAGTCAAGGAGATCATTTGAGACATCATCCGATGAGGCAGGCCGTCCCACTTGGAGAGGATTAACCTCTGCAGAGGGCGGTAATGAAATTGAGCGTACTCTACCATATCGAAAGCCGACACCATGAGGTCTAGTACTTGCATCGCCGTGTGTATCAACACTCTTGGGCGAGAGAGGACGATACTGTCCTGAATTTTCAGGACTTTCTCTGGAGACAGAAACAATTGTTGGCTGTGTGTGTCCAGCAGTGCCCCTAGGTGCACAATGTTCCGAGCAGGGACCAGCGAGGACTTTTTTCAGTTGATGAGCCACCCGTGGACTTTTAGGAATTGGACCGCCAGTTCCAGATAACTGTGGAGAACCTCTTGGGAGTTCACCAGGATCAGCAAGTCGTCCAGATTTGGCAGGATCCTGATTCTCTGATGGTGAAGGGTCGTCATCACGGCCATGACCTTGGTGAATATCCGAGGTGCCGTGGCCAAACCAGAAGGCAGGACTTGAAATCCAAAAACAAACCAGGCACAACACTGCTTAGCTTCCATCATCAGATGAGATTAGACCAGTGGCGTAACTACTGCCCCCGCAGTCCTCGCGGTGGCTTGGGGGCGAGGGGCTGCGGGGGCACCACTGATTTACAGCAGACTGACATGCGGACGAGCGTCCGCATGTCAGTCTGCAGTCTCCTTCCCTCCGCCGCTTTTTGGAGGGACACGGAGGGCACACAGCGCGCCTCCCTGTGTCCCTCCTGCTGCATCATCTCCGGCGACCGCGGGTCTAATAGGGGGAAGTGCCGTCCGTGAGCTCTAATTGGCTCACGAACCGGCACTTCCCCCTATTAGACCCGCGGCCGCCAGAGATGATGCAGCAGGAGGGACACAGGAGAGACGAGCTGTGCCCTCCGTGTCCCTCCAAAAAGCGACGGCGGGGGGGGGGGGGTAAATATCTGGCACTGGGGGCATATATGGCACGGGGGGGGGAGGAATATCTGGCACTGGGGCATTTCTGGCACTGGGGGGAATATCTGGCACTGGGGGCATATCTGGCACTGGGGGGGATATCTGGCACTGGGGCATATATGGCACTGGGGGGGGGTATCTGGCACTGGGGGCATATATGGCACGGGGGGCATATATGGCACTGGGGGGAATATCTGGCACTGGGGGCATATATGGCACTGGGGGGGAATATCTGGCACTGGGGGCATATGTGTACCTGGCACATGGGGGGGGGACTATATTTGGCACTGGGGCATGTAAGTACCTGGCACCGTGGGGGAATATCTGGCACTGGGGACATATGTAGCACTGGGAGCACAGCCCTAGCAACAAGGACTACCTCCTAGCAACGAGCATGACACCCAGTGCATGAAACATCTGGCAACGAGCATGACACCCAGTGCATGAAACACCTGGCAACGAGCATGACACCCAGTGCATGAAACCCCTGGCAACGAGCATGACACCCTGAGCATGAAAACCCCTGGCACCGTGCATGGAACCAAGAGCATGAAACCCCTGGCAACGAGCATGACACCCAGTGCATGAAACCCCTGACAACGAGCAGGTAATTGAAAAGTAATTAGAAGCCTTACTGTAGGACTTAATGTGTAATGGGCATTACGGTGTGTGGCATAATGTATCACGGACATTGCGGTGTGTGTCATAATGTGTCGCAGGCATTACGGTGTATGGTATACTATATCGCGGGCATTGTGATATGTGGTATAATGTCTCAGGGTCATTGCAGTGTGTGGCATAATGTATCACGGACATTGCGGTGTGTGTCATAATGTGTCAGGCATTACGGTGTGTGGTATACTATATCACGGGCATTGTGGTATGTGGTATAATGTCAGGGTCATTGCAGTGTGGCATAATACATAACGGGCATTGCGATGTGTGGCATAGGGTATAACGGGCAGGGCATTGCGGTATGTGTCACAGGCATTACGGTGTATGGTATACTATATCACGGGCATTGTGGTATAATGTCTCAAGGTCATTGCAGTGTGTGGCATAATGTGTCACAGGCATTGTATGTGCTATAATGTATCGGGCATTGCAGTGTGTGGCATAATGTATCACGGACATTGCGGTGTGTGTCATAATGTGTCACAGACATTGTATGTGCTATAATGTATCAGGGGCATTGCAGTGTGTAGCATAATGTATAACGGGCATTGCGATTCCTGTCATAATGTGTCACAGGCATTACGGTGTGTGGCATAATGTGTCACAGACATTACGGTGTGTGGCATAATGTGTCGGGGGCATTACAGTGTGTGCATATTGTGTCGTGTATTATTGTGTGCGGCATAATGTCTAAGGGCCATTGCAGTATGTGGCATAATGTATACTGGGCATTACTATAAGGAGGAAAAATGACAAATAATGTAAGGGGCATGAATCAGGATTATTTTTCTTTCCTGTGGTGGCCAACGTATGGGCGTGCAGGTTGCAAAACTGGGGTATAAGGTAGTCTTTTCCTGCAATGCCACGCCCCTTTATGCGAAACCACGCCCACTCCAACAAAACCACACCCCTTTTTTGACGCGCGCGCCTTAGGCGAGCGCATATTTATCCCTTTCTTGCTCCCAATTATGGAGCATGAAGGGGGGGGGGGGGGGGCGCCGAAGAATTTTTTGGCTTGGGGGAGAAAAATTTCTAGTTACGCCACTGGATTGGACATATCCAGTGTGATGCGGCTGTAGATGATTTTTGCTGTTTCTAACTTCTACATCAATGAATAAGTTTCAAAATAGAATGCATCAAGAGAACGGTGTTGGTAGTATAAAACTACCTACAGCACCTGGTATTCCCAGGTGGTCTCACATCCAAGAACAAACCAGGCCTAAGATCAGGTGATATTGGGCATATACAGTGTGGTGTGGCTGTAGATGAGCTTAGTGGTTTCAGTTAGAGTTCTTCTACTTCTAACTACTCGTACATAAATGAATAAGCGGACGATTTATTAAACCTGGTGAAATGATAATTTGCATGGTGATAAAGTACCAGCCAATCAGCTCCTAATTGCCATGTCACAGGCTGGGTTTGAAAAATGACAGTTAGGAGCTGACTGGCTGGTACTTTATCACCTTGCACTTTATCAGTTCACCAGGCTTAATAGATCTGCCCCAATGTTTCAAAATGGAATGCATCAAGAGAACGGTGTTGGTATTGTAAAAATACACACAGCTCCTGGTATTTCCTGGTGGTCTCCCATCCAAGTACTAAAACCAGGACCAACACTGCTTAGCTTCCATGATCAGGAGAGATTGGGCAAATCCAGTGTGCTGTGGCTGTAGATGAGCTTGTGGTTTCTGTTAGAGCTTTTCTACTTCTAACTTCAGGTACATAAATGAATATGTGTAAAAATTAAATGTACAGTACCAAGAAAAGGGTGTTGGTAGTTTAAAAACACCTAAAGAATCTGATAATACATGGATGGGAGACTGCTTGGTAGTAACAAAGTCCAATACTGCTTTGCTTCAAAGATCAAATGAGATTGGGCATATCCAGTGTGGTGTGGCTTTAGATAGGCTTTGTGGTTTCTGTTAGAGCTCTTCTACTTCTAACTACTGGTACATTAATGAATATGTATAAGGTTGTAGTTTATCCAATATCCCTTTACTACCTTACCTCCCCCCCCTCCCCTCCCCTCCCCTCCTTATAGCTTCCTTTGTTCTCTCCTCCTCGTGTGTGCGTTATTTGTTTTCTCATACGTCCTAGAGGATGCTGGGATCACATTAAGAACCATGGGGTATAGACGGGATCCGCAGGAGACATGGGCACTTTAAGACTTTCAAAGGGTGTGAACTGTCTCCTCCCTCTATGCCCCTCCTCCAGACTCCAGTTTTAGAATTGTGCCCAGTGAGACTGGATGCACTACAGGGGAGCTCTACTGAGTTTCTCTGAAAAGACTTATGTTAGTTTTTCTTATTTTCAGGGAGGCTGCTGGCAACAGTCTCCCTGCTTCGTGGAACTTAGGGGAGAGAAGTATGACCAACTTCTAGTGAGTTCAATGGCTCTGCTTCTGGCTGACAGGACACCATTAGCTCCTGAGGGTGCTGATCGCTGGGTACGCCTAGATGCCCACTCCCGTAGCCTGCCATCACCCCCTTACAGAGCCAGAAGTCAGAAGACAGGCGAGTAGCAGAAGAACAGAAGACTTCTTCTCCAGTGACGGCATTCTGAGTTACCACGCAGCGAGCGGAATGCTGTGCGCCATGCTTCCACACACACACAGGCACTGCAGGGTGCAGGGCATGTGGGTGGGTGGGGGGGGGCACCCTGGGCAGCATAAATTCCTCACAAAAGGCTGGCAAAAGTGGACATTAGTGCCTGGGCACTGTCCTTACCCCGCCAGCGTAATTAATTATTTGTTTCTGAGCGGGACAGAAGCGTGCCATTACAGCGGTGGGGCTTCTTCCTCACCTCACCAGCACATCTATAGAGCGTTACAAGTCTATCACTATAGAGTTTATTATTTCCCAGACTGTGTACTTTTGGCGCTGGGTTGTGAGCTGAAAAATCCTCTCTGTCCCTCTGACAGATTTACTGTAGGTCTATCCCCCATAAGCCGATGTGTCTGTGGGTACTTGGTACATGTGTGTCAACATGTCGGTGGCTGAATGTTTTTCCCAAGAGGAAACTATATTAGGAATGCAGACATATGATGGTGGCCCTGTTGGCACCAGCAATAACTGACTGGGTGAAAGTTTCAATAATATCAGAGTGAGGTTGGATAAATCTGTGTCCCAGACACAGACGTAGAGAATAGATGTGATGTTCATGGCTATGCTTCTTTTCCCTCAGGCCCGCAAAAATGTTACTACACACTGATACTGACTCGGATACTGATTCCTATGTCGACCATAATATTTCCTGATTAGATCCAATATTGGCAAGGAGCATTCAGTACATGATTGTGGATATTAAGGACATATTAACATCACTGAGGACCCTGCTGTTCCTGACAAAGGGGTCTATATGTATGTATATATAGATATATAATGAAAGCTGATGTAACGTTCCTCCATCTCTGTTTGAGAAAGTCTGGGCCAGCTCGACAAGATGGTTTCAAATCCCCAAAAGGTTTCCGATTGTTTATTCATTTCCTGCTGCGGACAGAATAAAGTGGGAGTCACCCCCTGTTCTGCACGGGGCCCTGTCACAAATCCAGCGGATCGTATGCAGGAAGCTACATTATTTCTAGTTATGTAACCACGGGTACATTACTTAGACCTGCCATTACATGCGCATGGGTGAGAAGTAGTATTCAAGAATTGGTCGAATACCTTGTCTTCCGATATAGATATCTTGGAGAGATGGGATACTCCTTACGTTGGATCATATCAAGGACACTGCAGCATACTTACGACTGCAAGGGATATAGGACTCTTGAGTTCACGGGCCAATTTCATGGCAGTCTCGGATAGGAGGGCATTGTGGATTCACCAAGGGAATGCTGATGCTGACTCCAAGAAGAAAGGGAGTCTCTTCCCTGTGAAGGTGAAGCCTTGTTTGGCAACGGCCTAGTTAATTTGATCTCGGCAGCTCCCGCAGGTAAGTCAACCTTCTTGCCCTATGTTCCCTCTCAACGGATGAAGACGCATCATTGTCTAACGCAGTCATTTTGTCCCAATAGATATGCAAGAAGTTAAGATTCCCCTTTCTTTGCAGGTAGAGGAAGGAGAAGAGGGAAGAGGTCTGTAGCCTCTTCAAGATCGCAGGAGCAGAGATCATCCTCTGCTTCTGCCAAATCCACTGCATGACGCTGGGGCTCTCTTGCAGGAGCCCACACCAGTGGGGGCACGTCTAAAACACTTCAGTCAGTTCTGGATTAATTTGGACCTGGACTCGTGGGTTTTACAAATAGTGTCACAAGGGTACAAACTGGGGTTTCAAGACGTTCCCCCTCACCGATTGTTCAAATCGGCCTTAGTCAGCAGGGAGAAGGTTTTTATTCAAGCCTCTTCGTGCTCCCGAAGCCGGACGGCTCAGTCAGACCAATCTTAAATCTGAAATCCCTCAATTTCTACCTAAAGAAATTCAATTTCAAGATGGAATCTCTCAGGGTAGGGATCTCCAGTCCGGAGGAAGGAGATTTCATGGTTTTGGTAGACATAAGGATGCCTAATTACATGTTCCCGTTTAGCCACTGCATCAAGCTACCTGAGGTTTGCAATTCAGGATTGTCATTACCAATTTCAGACGTTGCCATTTGGTCTGTCCACGGCTCCGAGGATTTTCACCAGGGTGATGGTGGAAATGATGGTTCTCCTTCGCAAGCAAGGAGTCACAATTATGCCGTACTTGGATGATCTCCTGATAAAGGCGAGATCCAGGGACCAGTTGGTGCAAAACATCTACTCTCCCTGACAGTTCTTCAACAACATGGTTGGCTCCTAAACTTGCCAAAATCGCAGTTGGTCCCAATGACGCGGGATTTGTTTCTGGGAGTCATACTGGACACAGAAGAGGCTTTCTTCCAGTGGAAAGGCTATGGAGTTCCAGAGTCTGGTCAAACAAATTCTGAAACCAGCAAGAGTGTTAATCCATCAATGCATTCTGTTGCTGGGGAAGATGGTTGCGGCCTACGAGGCCATTCAGTTTGGCAGGTTCCATGCCAGAGTGTTCCAGTGGGACCTGTTGGACAAGTGGTCCGGATCCCACCTACACATGCACCGGAGGATAATCCTGTCTTCCAAGACCAGAATCTTACTCCATTGGTGGCTGCACAGTTCTCACCTCCTAGAGGGGCGATGGTTCGGGATCCAGGACTGGATCCTAGGGACCATGGATGCAACCCTCCGAGGCTGGGGAGCAGTCACACAGGGGGAAAACATCCAAGGAAGATGGTCAAGTCAGGAAAGTTTTCTCCACATAAATGTTCTGGAGTTAAGGGCCATTTAATAACTGCAGACACAGTACGCACTGGGACGGGTGCCCAGCATCCTCTACGGACTAAGAGAAAAGGATTTACCGGTAGGTATTAAAATCCTATTTTCTCTAACGTCCTAGAGGATGCTGGGGACTCCGTAAGGACCATGGGGATAGATAGGCTCCGCAGGAGACATGGGTACTTTAAGAAAGACTTTAGTTCTGGGTGTGCACTGGCTCCTCCCTCTATGCCCCTCCTCCAGACCTCAGTTTGATACTGTGCCCAGTGGAGACTGGGTGCTTTTCAGGAGCTCTCCTGAGCTTTCTGACAGAAAGTATTTTGTTAGGTTTTTAATTTTCAGGGAGCACTGCTGGCAACAGACTCCCTCATCGAGGGACTGAGGGGAGAGAAGCAGCCCTACTCTCTGAGTTGCAAGGTCCAGCTTCTTAGGCTACTGGACACCATTAGCTCCAGAGGGATTGGTACGCAGGATCTCACCCTCGCCGTCCGTCCCAGAGCCGCGCCTCCGTCCCCCTTGCAGAGCCGGAAGATAGAAGCCGGGTGAGTATGAGAAGAAAAGAAGACTTCAGAGGCGGCAGAAGACTTCATGATCTTCACTGAAGTAACGCACAGCACTGCAGCTGTGCGCCATTGCTCCCATACACCTCACACACTCCGGTCACTGTAAGGGTGCAGGGCGCAGGGGGGGGGGGGGGCACCCTGGGCAGCAATATAAACCTCTTTTTGGCAAAAATATAACACATATACAGCGGGGCACTGTATATATGTATGAGCCCCCGCCAATTTTACAGTTTAAGCGGGACAGAAGCCTGCCGCCGAGGGTGCGGGGCTTCTCCCTCAGCACTCACCAGCGCCATTTTTTCTTCACAGCACCGCTGAGAGGAAGCTCCCCGGACTCTCCCCTGCTTATACCACGGTAGACAAGAGAGTTGAAAAGAGGGGGGGGGGGCACATAATTTGGCGCAAATTACATACAGCAGTACTACTGGGCAAACATTAAGTTACTGTGTATTCCTGGGTTATATAGCGCTGGGGTGTGTGCTGGCATACTCTCTCTCTGTCTCTCCAAAGGGCCTTGTGGGGAAACTGTCTTCAGAAAAAGCATTCCCTGTGTGTGTGGTGTGTTGGTACACGTGTGTCGACATGTCTGAGGAAGAAGGCTATATTAGAGAGGAGCAGGAGCAAATGAATGTGGTGTCTCCGCCGACAGCTGATTGGATGGATATGTGGAATGTTTTAAATGCTAGTGTAAACTCATTGCACAAAAGATTAGACAAGGCTGAAGCTTTGGGACAGTCAGGGTCTCAACCCATGCCTGATCCTATGTTGCAGGGACTGTCAGGGTCTCATAAGCGCCCACTATCCCAGATTGTTGACACAGATACAGACACGGATTCTGACTCCAGTGTCGATTACGATGATGCAAAGTTACAGCCAAAATTGGCAAAATCCATTCGATATATGATTATGGCAATAAAAGATGTTTTGCACATCACAGAGGAACCCCCTGTCCCTGACAAGAGGGTACATATGTACAAGGTGAAAAAGCCTGAGGTAACCTTTGAGGGGGTCACACGAGCTGAACGAGTTATGTGAAAAAGCTTGGGAATCTCCAGATAAAAGACTGCAGATTTCCAAAAGGATTCTTATGGCGTATCCTTTCCCATCAATGGATAGGTTACGATGGGAATCCTCCCCTAGGGTGGACAAAGCATTAACACGCTTATCCAAGAAGGTAGCCCTCCCGTCCCAGTATACGGCTACCCTCAAAGAGTCTGCTGACCGCAAACAGGAGATTACCCTGAAGTCCATTTATACACATTCAGGTACCTTACTCAGACCGGCAATTGCGTCGGCCTGGGTGTGTAGTGCTGTAGCGGCATGGACGGATACCTTATCTGAGGGGATGGATACCCTAGATAAGGATACTATTTTATTGACCCTGGGGCATATAAGAGATGCTGTCCTATATATGTGTGTATGCAAACTACAGGTGGTGCTGCAGGGCTCACACCCTTTTACTTGTCTTGTAGAGCAACTCTGGAGCTGTTTCTGGGTCCAGCTGCTGCAAGAAATCAGCTTGAATGCTTCAGGGGCTGGGGCATGGCCAACATGAGCCCACACTGATGGGGGGTGGGGGTGTATAAAGCGATTTAGGGGTCATCCAAGCGCAACCCCACAAAGGCCGCCATGCCCTGCGTGACCCTTTTCTCTTTTCATATGCAGACGAGGGTTGCAGCCAACTATGCCCACTGCTTGGATGACATCACTATATGCAAATCCATCTGCTGCAGGCCTTCCCCCAGGAATGCTTGCAGTAGTTGTTGCATTTGGTTTGTTGTTTGGGGGTGCTTCAGTATTAGGCAGCCTTCTGCCCTCCCACATTCGTCTGAAAATGTGTTCTCCCTGCAGTTGTTGTTCCCAGATGAGAGTTCCCTTGTGCTTCCTCAGTTGAATCTCCTTAACTTGACAGGGGTGTGCCCGAGCAGCCGCCCTCCACAGCCCTATCCCAACACATACTTATCTTGCATATGAGATCTCTTGATCATGAAGATAGTTCTCACAGGGTGAGGTTCATCCATTACATTTTAAAGTAGGAAGGTACAAATTACATATTCAAATTACATATATGTGCTGGATTCAAATGTTTTCCCTCCTTCCTTTCTCAATTGTGCCCATCAGCAGCTATTCTAATGTTGCTGCCAATGGGTGTGACGCATTCATTTCTTCTGTGGGGTACACTGGACTCCACAAGGATTCACATTGTATATGTACACCAGAGTAGGATCTTGATCTGAGGCACCAACAGGCTCAAAGCTTTTGACTGTTCCCAAGATGCTCAGCGCCCCCTCCTCTATAACCTCGCTTCCATGAACAGGGAGCTCAGTTTGTAGTTGGTGCCTTCAGTAGCAGGCCACTTAACAGGGGGCTGCCTCAGGCAGCCTATTCTTAGCTATTAATTTTGGCAAGAAAAGAAGAACTTTTTTTATAAGAATCTACAAGGGCTGCAGCAGGCTAGGTCTAATAGACCTCTTTACTGCAGCTCCATCACTCCCAGTGGCGCAGTATACTCCCGTGCCCCGGTTGCTGGGTCACTGCAGCGGAGGCTCCGGTTTCTTCCTAAGGTCAGTCACACACACACCGCCCTCCGGGATCACGAGGCCGCTGATGGGGGCGGGCCGTGTGCGCACTGGCGTGGACACTGATTACTGGGCAGCCGCTCCACTAGCCACCAGGGACAGTTAAGGAGCACAGCTCTGGGGTTTTTTCTCCTATATTAACCCCATTTTGTACTACCCGCAGTGCATTGTGATAGGTAATGGGGCCTGATTCAGGTTGGATCGCAATCCAACTGCAAAAACTGCTAAGAGCATACGCCTGCATTTTCTGCGGCACCCCGCAGATAATGCGATCACCTCTGCCTGTGAATCGGTGAAGGGGGGGGGGGAGGGGGGTCAACAACACTCCATTTCCAAGTCGGAGATGGAGCGGTGCGGGGGCACGGCTTCAAAATGGGGTCGGCAACGGAGAAACAGGAGGCGTGGTCAGAGCAGCTGCAGACATCACATGGGCCGGACTCTGCCAGTGGAGCCCCAGCGTCATGAGGTAGATTTTGTAGAGGCCGGGGAGGACTTCTGTTCCTGGGAACTAGCTGTGTTGTGCAGCTTTATTCCTCTGCCCCTACCTCTGGCAAGAAAGGACGCACCTCGCACTTTCTTGTTTCTTTGTGACCGAAAGGACTGCATTTGATAATGCGGAGCGTTCTTATGCTGTGAGGGAACATAAGGTAAAAAATTTGATTTTCCAACTGTAGCTGTGCGTGTTAATGCTTTGTCCATCCTACGGGAGGATTTCCATCGTAACCTATCCATTGATGAAAAAGGATACGCCATAAGAATCCTTTTGGAAATCTGCAGTCTTTTATCTGGAGATTCCCAAGCTTTTTCACATAACTCGTTCAGC
Source organism: Pseudophryne corroboree (assembly GCF_028390025.1). NCBI lineage: Eukaryota > Metazoa > Chordata > Amphibia > Anura > Myobatrachidae > Pseudophryne > Pseudophryne corroboree. The sequence goes on from NW_026970169.1 coordinate 189,661, forward strand.
TCGTGTGACCCCCTCAAAGGTTACCTCAGGCTTCTTTCCCTTGTACATATGTACCCTCTTGTCAGGGACAGGGGGTTCCTCTGTGATGTGCAAAACATCTTTTATTGCCATAATCATATATCGAATGGATTTTGCCAATTTTGGCTGTAACTTTGCATCATCGTAATCGACACTGGAGTCAGAATCCGTGTCGGTATCTGTGTCAACAATCTGGGATAGTGGGCGCTTATGAGACCCTGACAGTCCCTGCAACATAGGATCAGGCATGGGTTGAGTCCCTGACTGTCCCAAAGCTTCAGCCTTGTCTAATCTTTTGTACAATGAGTTTACACTAGCATTTAAAACATTCCACATATCCATCCAATCAGGTGTCAGCGGAGACACCACATTCATTTGCTCCCGCTCCTCTCTAATATAGCCTTCTTCCTCAGACATGTCGACACACGTGTACCGACACACCACACACACAGGGAATACTTTTTCTGAAGACAGTTTCCCCACAAGGCCCTTTGGAGAGACAGAGAGAGAGTATGCCAGCACACTCCCCAGCGCTATATAACCCAGGAATAACACAGTAACTTAATGTTTGTCCAGTAGCGCTGCTGTATGTAATTTGCGCCGAATTATGTGCCCCCCCTCTCTTTTCAACCCTCTTCTCTACCGTGGTATAAGCAGGGGAGAGTCCGGGGAGCTTCCTCTCAGCGGTGCTGTGGAAAAAAAATGGCGCTGGTGAGTGCTGAGGGAGAAGCCCCGCCCCCTCGGCGGCGGGCTTCTGTCCCGCTTAAACTGTAAAATTGGTGGGGGCTCATACATATATACAGTGCCCAGCTGTATATATGTTATATTTTTGCCAAAAAGAGGTTTATATTGCTGCCCAGGGCGCCCCCCCTGCGCCCTGCACCCTTATAGTGACCGGAGTATGTGAGGTGTATGGGAGCAATGGCGCACAGCTGCAGTGCTGTACGCTACCTCAGTGAAGATCATGAACTCTGTGGAGCCCGTCTATCCCCATGGTCCTTACGGAGTCCCCAGCATCCTCTAGGACGTTAGAGAAACTAGGATTTTAATACCTACCGGTAAATCCTTTTCTCTTAGTCTGTTGAGGATGCTGGGCACCCGTCCCAGTGTGTACTGTGTCTGCAGTTATTAAATGGCCCTTAACTCCAGAACATTTATGTGGAGACAACTTTCCTGACTTGACCATCTTCCTTGGACGTTTTCCCCCTGTGTGACTGCTCCCCAGCCTCGGAGGGTTGCATCTGTGGTCCCTAGGATCCAGTCCTGGATCCCGAACCATCGCCCCTCAAGGAGGTGAGAACTGTGCAGCCACCAATGGAGTGAGATTCTGGTCTTGGAAGACAGGATTATCCTCCGGTGCATGTGTAGGTGGGATCCGGACCAATTGTTCAACAGGTCCCACTGGAACACTCTGGCATGGAACCTGCCAAACTGAATGGCCTCGTAGGCCACAACCATCTTCCCCAGCAACTGAATGCATTGATGGATTAACACTCTTGCTGGTTTCAGAATTTGTTTGACCAGACACTGGATCTCCATAGCCTTTCCACTGGAAGAAAACCTCTTCTGTGTCCAGTATGTGTTATGATTCCAGCACTCTGGTCAGAGAAGATCTTATGGCAAGGACCGGAGCACTGGAACGGAATGCTGGGGAAGGGAGCAGGACAGGAAAATAGCCCCTGGCGCCCTAACTCTGTTGTCTCACCCGTGTTGTCAGAAATCCCCTGCGAGACTATGGTTTCTTGAGCCCTTGGCAGCCGCGTTTGAAGGGCGGATCATGTATGCCCAACTTCGATGCCCCCCGGTCTTAATGAGAGACAAAGGGAAACCTGAGACAGGGTGATAACAAGAGGCCCTCTAACTAAACAACCAGGCCAGGGGATAAGCAAACTCAAAACTATAATATGTGCGGAGAAACCGCCAGGAAAAAGGACAACCAAAATATCCACTTGTCCAATTCTCCTACCCGGCACCGCCGAGTACCAGAGAGGACTTGTGGAAGCGGAACCCTCCGCAAATGCTACAAACACAAAATATAAAAGGTAAAGTGGCTGAGCCGCAACACACGGCAGAGCCGCAACTCACGAACACCACTGGATATAAAACGGTGATCAGTCAGGACTCCAGGGAACCAAACGACCTCTTGGGATGAGATGACAACTCCCGAATACCGGACTTCTGCGGACTGGAATGACCGGATACAGCAGGACTGGAAACAGACTCTCAGCAAACAAAGGCAGCATGCAGGAAGCTATTACCGGCATCTGTGAGAAGCCCTGGGAGTGTATTTAACAAGGAGTCCTCCAATCAGCTGCTAATGGCTGATTAGAATAAATGCCGTGCAGCTGCCTTGCTGCACGGCCAGAGAGCAGGTGAATATCTTAATTTCCTAAAGCCTAGAAACGGGGAACGCGGTCCGCCAGTGGCGTCCCCGTTGCAAGGGTCCGTGCAGCTCAGCGCGCCCGGCGTCTAGCGTTGCTAGGGAGCCGGCGGCTGTACGTGCACGGCATCTCTAGTTGCTAGGCGCCGGGCCGCGCAGACCATCAAGCGGACCCCGGCGCCTAACAGTACCCCCCCCTTGAGGAGGGGTCAAGGAACCCCTAAAGCCAGGTTTCTGAGGAAATTCCCGAAAAAATGCCCTCTTGAGCCTCGGGGCATGAAGATCCTTATCCAGGACCCAAGACCTTTCCTCCGGACCATAGCCTTTCCAGTGAACCAGAAAATACAGCCGATCCCGGGACAATTTGGAATCGAGAACCTTCTCTACCATGAACTCCTGTTGTCCCTGTACATCCACTGGAGATCTACCCTGAGAGATCTTCCGAGGAAATCTACTGGAAGAAACGTATTGTTTCAACAGGGAACAATGAAACGTATTTCCAATCCTGAGAGATCTTGGTAAACGTAACCGAAAGGCAACTGGGTTGACTCTTTTAATAATAAGAAATGGCCCAATAAATTTGGGTCCCAGTCTAGCTGAGGATTGTCGAAGCCTGATGTTGCGAGTCGACAACCACACCCTATCTCCCACCTTAAAAGTGCAGTCGGAGCCTGTCAGAAAATTTCTTCTCTCGAAAAGCCGCTTTTCTGAGAGCAAGGTGCACCTTTTTCCAAATGGCTCTGAGATGGGAGGTTAAGGTAAGCGAGAAGACTGAGGAATGATGAAAAAAAGAATTAGCTCTGGGGTGAAAACCAAAAACTGAAAAGAATGGAGACTCTTTAGTGGAGGAATGACAAGAATTATTGTAAGCAAATTCAGCCAACGGAAGAAACTCGGACCAATCATTCTGGAGTTTGGCTGAATACAAGCGCAAATATTGTTTCAATGATTGGTTAACTCGTTCGGTTTGCCCGTTGGATTGTGGGTGGTAACCGGATGTTAACGACAATTTCATCTTCAATGAGGCACAAAAACATTTCCAGAATTGTGCGATGAATTGTGGACCCCGATCAGAAACAATATCAGTAGGCAACCCATGAAGCCTGAATACATGGCGGAGAAACAAAACTGCCAACCCTTGGGCAGAAGGCAATCGGGGAAGAGCAATAAAATGAGCCATTTTACTAAAACGGTCCACTACCACCCATATGACTCGGAATCCGGCTGAAAGGGGAAGGTCAACCACAAAATCCATGGAAATATGAGACCACGGCCTGAGAGGAACATTTAAGGGCATAAGTTGCCCGATGGGCAAGGAACGGGGAACCTTATGCTGTGCACAAACCTGACATGAATAAACAAATTCCTTGACGTCTTTAGAAAGACCAGGCCACCATACTGAGCGAGAGACTAACTCCAATGTCTTAGAGACTCCTGGATGCCCTGAAACTTTGTTATCATGGAATTCCGTTAAAACAGTAACTCTCAAAAACTCAGGGACGTAAAGACGACCAGCAGGAGTAATTCTAGGAGCTTGGTGTTGAAGCTGTTTTAACTGGGTAAATAAATCTTGTGTGAGGCCCGCCCAGATGACCGAAGATGGAAGTATGGGGGTAACAGGATTGTTATTGTGAACCGGAAGAAAGCTATGTGACAGGGCATCAGCCTTAGTATTCTTGGAACCAGGCCTGAAAGTGATTATAAATTTGAAACGCGTAAAAAATAATGCCCAACGTGCCTGCCGGGCATTAAGCCGCTTAGCCGATTCAATGTATTGCAGGTTCTTATGGTCAGTCAATACCGAAATAGTATGTTTTGCTCCCTCCAGCCAATGCCTCCACTCCTCGAAAGCCCATTTTACCGCCAGTAACTCCCGATTACCAACATCATAGTTGGATTCAGCGGAGGAGAATTTCCTGGACATAAAGGCACAAGGATGTAACTCCAGAGACTCCGGATCCTTTTGAGAAAGGATAGCCCCCACTCCAACCTCCGAGGCATCAACCTCCACCACAAAGGGCAATTCCGGATTAGGATGTCTGAGGACTGGAGCCGAGACAAAGGCTTGTTTCAAGGCCCGGAAGGACAACTCAGCTTCACGCGACCAGTTGGTAGGATCCGCTCCTTTCTTTGTCAGAGCTACAATGGGAGCAACCAGGTCAGAAAAAGAATGAATGAACCTCCTATAATAATTCGCAAACCCTAAAAAACGCTGAATTGCTTTTAAATTGGTGGGTTGCGCCCAACTAAGGATGGCCTGGAGTTTCTTTGGTTCCATGGAAAATCCCTGAGGGGAAATTATGTACCCTAAAAAAGATACTTCCGTGACATGAAACTCACACTTCTCCAGCTTGGCATATAAATGATTCTCACATAACTTTTGAAGAACCAGACGCACCTGGGTAACATGTTGTTCCATTGATTTAGAAAAAATCAGGATGTCGTCTAAGTAAACGACCACGAATTTCCCTAGGAAGTCACGGAGCACATCGTTAATGAGGTCTTGAAAAACTGCCGGAGCATTGGACAGGCCGAACGGCATCACCAGGTATTCGTAGTAACCCGACTGAGTACTGAAGGCCGTTTTCCACTCATCTCCAGATTTAATTCGGATGAGGTTGTACGCTCCTCTAAGGTCAATTTTAGAAAAAAATCACAGCAGAACGTAACTAATCAAAGAATACAGAAATCAACGGCAAAGGATAGGTGTTTTTAACTGAGATCTTATTCAGGGCTCTAAAATCAATGCAAGGTCTAAGCGAGCCATCCTTTTTCTCCACAAAGAAGAAGCCTGCACTTAAAGGAGATTTTGATGGTCTAATAAATCCTTTCTCAAGGCTCTCCTTTACATAATCATTCATAGCCGCAGTTTCTGGCCCGGATAATGCATATAATCTTCCCTTTGGCAATGCGGCACCAGGAATTAACTCAATAGCACAATCATAAGGCCGATGGGGAGGCAGAATGTCCGCATTGCCTTTGGAGAAAACATCAGCAAACTCCTGGTATTCCACCGGAATGAGTTCTGGAATGATAGCTGCTACTCTGACTGGAAACGTGATACATTCCTTATCACAAAAAGTACCCCAATGTGAAATCTCCCCCGACCGCCAATCAATGGTGGGATTATGAAAGGCCAGCCAAGGGTGACCCAGAACAACTGGAACTGCTGGGCAATGTGTAAGAAAGAACTCGATTTTCTCGGAATGTAGAGCTCCTACTGTAAGTAGTACAGGGGGTGTACGGAGAGAAATAATCCCATTAGACAGCGGACTCCCATCTAAGCCATGCATGGTGACACACCTACCCAAAGGTAACTGAGGAATGCCTAAGGCCTTAGCCCAAGTTAAATCCATAAAGTTTCCTGCAGCTCCACTGTCAACAAAAGCCGACACCGAAGAACTGAGGCTGCCAAAGGAAACTTTAACTGGGACTAAAAGGGAGTTATTCGAGGAGATAAGCTGCAGACCTAGGTGAACCCCCTCACAATTCACCTGGTCAAAGCATTTCCCGACTTGTTCGGACAATTACGAGCAAAATGTCCCTTACCCCCACAGTACAGACAAAGACCAGAATTTTGCCTTCTGGCTCTTTCTTCAGGAGACAGCCGGGAGAGACCCATCTGCATGGTCTCCTCTACGTCTTCAGGAATGGAATATACACACGGACTTGACCTTACAGGTGCTCCTTTTTCAGCCCTCCGCTTTCTGAGACGACGATCAATCTTAATAGAAAGCTCCATGAGTTTATCGAGAGTCTCAGGAGCGGGGTACTGAAGGAGACTGTCTTTTATAGACTCTGATAAGCCGAGGCGAAACTGACTGCGCAGGGCTGGGTCATTCCAGCCACAGTCGTTCGACCAACGTCGAAACTCCGTACAATAAACCTCTGCAGGATTTCTACCCTGTCTGAGAGCGCGCAACTGACTTTCAGCGGACGCCTCTCTATCAGGGTCATCATACAAGAGCCCTAAAGACTCAAAAAAAGCGTCAACTGACAACAATGCCGGATCCTCTGCTCTTAAACCAAATGCCCAGGTCTGAGGATCCCCCTGGAGCAAAGAAATAATAAACCCGACCCGCTGAGATTCAGTACCCGAGGAAGTCGGTCTTAAACGAAAATAAAGTTTACAGGATTCTTTAAAATTAAAAAACTCTTTTCTATCACCAGAAAAACGGTCAGGCAAATGCATCTTTGGTTCAGGGACTACCCTTGGGGAAGCTCGCAAAAGATCTTCCTGCGACTTCACCCGAAGAGAAAGATCCTGAACCATCTGAGTAAGTTCTTGAATCTGGCTGACTAAGAGCTGACCAGGATTTGGCCCTAAACCTGTTGGATTCATGAGGCCGATAAACTCTCACAAAACTGAATGAAAAAAAATTAAACCCCGTTTAATTTTAAGTTTTGGTATGGCCGGTAATAATGTTATGATTCCAGCACTCTGGTCAGAGAAGATCTTATGGCAAGGACTGGAGCACTGGAACGGAATGCTGGGGAAGGGAGCAGGACAGGAAAATAGCCCCTGGCGCCCTAACTCTGTTGTCTCACCCGTGTTGTCAGAAATCCCCTGCGAGACTATGGTTTCTTGAGCCCTTGGCAGCCGCGTTTGAAGGGCGGATTATGTCTGCCCAACTTCGATGCCCCCCAGTCTTAATGAGAGACAAAGGGAAACCCGAGACAGGGTGATAACAAGAGGCCCTCTAACTAAACAACCAGGCCAGGGGCTAAGCAAACTCAAAACTATAATATGTGCGGAGAAACCGCCAGGAAAAAGGACAACCAAAATATCCACTTGTCCAATTCTCCTACCCGGCACCGCCAAGTACCAGAGAGGACTTGTGGAAGCGGAACCCTCCACAAATGCTCCAAACACAAAATATAAAAGGTAAAGCGGCTGAGCCGCAACTCACGAACACCACTGGATATAAAACGGTGATCAGTCAGGACTCCAGGGAACCAAACGACCTCTTGGGATGAGATGACAACTCCCGAATACCGGACTTCTGCGGACTGGAATGACCGGATACAGCAGGACTGGAAACAGACTCTCAGCAAACAAAGGCAGCATGCAGGAAGCTATTACCGGCGTCTGTGAGAAGCCCTGGGAGTGTATTTAACAAGGAGTCCTCCAATCAGCTGCTAAAGGCTGATTAGAATAAATGCCGTGCAGCTGCCTTGCTGCACGGCCAGAGAGCAGGTGAATATCTTAATTTCCTAAAGCCTAGCAACGGGGAACGCGGTCCGCCAGTGGCGTCCCCGTTGCTAGGGTCCGTGCGGCTCAGCGCGCCCGGCGTCTAGCGTTGCTAATGAGCCGGCGGCTGTACGTGCACGGCGTCTCTAGTTGCTAGGCGCCGGGCCGCGCAGACCATCAAGCGGACCCCGGCGCCTAACAGTATGACTCCCAAAAACAACAACCGCGTCATTGGGACCAACTGCGATTTTGGCAAGTTTAGGAGCCAACCATGTTGTTGAAGAACTGTCAGGGAGAGTGCAATGTTTTGCACCAACTGGTCCCTGGATCTCGCCTTTATCAGGAGATCATCCAAGTACGGGATAATTGTGACTCCTTGCTTGCGAAGGAGAACCATAATTTCCGCCATCACCCTGGTGAAAATCCTCGGAGCCGTGGACAGACCAAACGGCAATGTCTGAAATTGGTAATGACAATCCTGAATTGCAAACCTTAGGTAGCTTGAGGCAGTGGCTAAATGGGAACATGTAAGTAGGCATCCTTAATGTCTACCAAAACCATGAAATCTCCGTCCTCCGGACTGGAGATCACTGCCCTGAGAAATTCCATCTTGAAATTGAATTTCTTTAGGAAGAAATTGAGGGATTTCAGATTTAAGATTGGTCTGACTGAGCCGTCCGGCTTCGGGACCACGAAGAGGCTTGAATAAAGACCTTCTCCCTGCTGACTAAGGCCAATTTGAACAATCGGTGAGGGGGAACATCTTGAAACCCCAGTTTGTACCCTTGGGACACTATTTGTAAAACCCACGAGTCCAGGTCCGAATGAATCCAGAACTGACTGAAGAGTTTTAGACGTGCCCCCACTGGTGTGGGCTCCTGCAAGAAAGCCCCAGTGTCATGCAGTGGATTTGGCAGAAGCAGAGGACAATCTCTGGTCCTGCGATCTTGAAGAGGCTACAGACCTCTTCCTTTTCCTTCCTCTACCTGCAAAGAAAGGGGAATCTTAACTTCTTGCATATCTATTGGGCCAAAATGACTGCGGTAGATAATGATGCGTCTTCATCCGATGAGAGGAAACATAGGGCAAGAAGGTTGACTTACCATTGAAATGAGGATGCATCTTGCTGCCTTTCCAATGAAGCAAGTTTAATTTAGTAATAGGTGAAAAACCATCCTTACAAAGGTGTTAATCAGAGACTTGGCTTTGTGGACACTTTTCAGAGAACAAATTTGTTAGCATAAAAATAAAGCCAGAAAATGAAGAGCTGTTTAATCACTCAATTGGATTTTTCTGCCAGCATATTTTTTTTCTCTGCAACCCACTGCTAAATTGTGCTTCCTAGCTGTTTTTATAAAATCACTGAATCAAATCTAACTCTGATTACATCAGAGAAGGCAAGGTACCCTACACCATAACAGGGGGTTTGAAATTTTGACTTGTCTACTTAAAGATCACCAAAATCTGATAACAAGGTCAATTAGGTCCCTGGGTGGGATTGAACCACCAACCTTATGATTAATAGCCGTACATACTAACTGATTGCGCCACAGAGACACTTTGCAAAAGTCCATACTGACAAAGGCTAATAAGCATTCATCTAAAACGTTTCCTAGAAAAACTTTAAAAAGTCAATAATCTGGAGAGTTTTTGTAAGATGTTTCTTCCATCAACCAACGAAGAAACACATTGGTACTTTCCCATGATGAGTGAGTGCTTCAGGATCTCTTGCACTTACATGTGCAGCAGAGTACAGCAATGGAAGCATGCTGGGCCCATAACCCAGAGGTAGGCAGATTGAAACTATTCTCTGCTATATGCATTTTTTTTTGTTTGTTAATTAAAGTAATCCAAAACTGGGATTGATATTTTGGCTCTTTTATTTTTACTTAAAGTACAATAACTTTTACCATTTTAATTTGTTTTAATAGTATATTGACAGTATTGTTTTCTTTCAAAAATCCACTTAATTTTCTTTACCCTATTATTTAAATGGTAATTGACAAAAACAAACTACATTGTCACCAGAAGAGCAATTCAAAATGTACAAGTGATATATTAAAATCATCTTTCCAGCTAGAATTTCAATGATGCATTGGGGCAACGATTTTGTGAGAAACATCTTCACCCTTAAATAAAGATTTTCTTAATTCCTTACCTGTGTGCTAATTAGATATCACCTTGTTTTCATATTAAACAGACTTCCACATGAGAAAGCAGCAAGGATGCAGTGGCGTTAATGTTTCCTGGTGTCAACCTGTATTATTTCAGTAGACATTGAAATGAGGATGCATCTTGCTGCCTTTCCAATGAAGCAAGTTTAATTTAGTAATAGGTGAAAAACCATCCCTACAAAGGTGTTAATCAGAGACTTGGCTTTGTGGACACTTTTCAGAGAACAAATTTGTTAGCATAAAAATAAAGCCAGAAAATGAAGAGCTGTTTAATCACTCAAATGGATTTTTTTTGCCAGCATATTTCTTTTTCTCTGCAACCCACTGCTAAATTGTGCTTCCTAGATGTTTTTATAAAATCACTGAATCAAATCTAACTCTGATTACATCAGAGAAGGCCAGGTACCCTACACCATAACAGGGGGTATGAAATTTGACTTGTCTACTTAAAGATCACCAAAATCTGATAACAAGGTCAATTACGTCCCCGGGTGGGATTGAACCACCAACCTTTTGGTTAATAGCCATACATACTAACTGATTGCGCCACAGAGATACTTTGCAAAAGTTCATACTGACAAAGGCTAATAAGCATTCATCTAAAACGTTTCCTAGAAAAACTTTAAAAAGTCAATAATCTGGAGAGTTTTTGTAAGATGTTTCTTCCATCAACCAACGAAGAAACACATTGGTACTTTCCCATGATGAGTGAGTGCTTCAGGATCTCTTGCACTTACATGTGCAGCAGAGTACTGCAATGGAAGCATGCTGGGCCCATAAGCCAGAGGTAGGCAGATTGAAACTATCCTCTGCTATATGCATTTTTTTTTGTTAATTAAAGTAATCCAAAACTGGGATTGATATTTTGTCTCTTTTATTTTTACTTAAAGTACAATAACTTTTACCATTTATTTTGTTTTAATAGTATATTGACAGTATTGTTTTCTTTCAAAAATCCACTTCATTTTCTTTACCCTATTATTAAAATGGTAATTGACAAAAACAAACTACATTGTCACCAGAAGAGCAATACAAAATGTACAAGTGATATATTAAAATCATCTTTCCAGCTTGAATTTCAATGATGCATTGGGGCAACGATTTTGTGAGAAACATCTTCACCCTTAAATAAAGATTTTCGTAATTTCTTACCTGTGTGCTAATTAGATATCACCTTGTTTTCACATTAAACAGACTTCCACATGAGAAAGCAGCAAGGATGCAGTGGCGTTAATGTTTCCTGGTGTCAACCTGTATTATTTCAGTAGACATTGAAATGAGGATGCATCTTGCTGCCTTTCCAATGAAGCAAGTTTAATTTAGTAATAGGTGAAAAACCATCCCTACAAAGGTGTTAATCAGAGACTTGGCTTTGTGGACACTTTTCAGAGAACAAATTTGTTAGCATAAAAATAAAGCCAGAAAATGAAGAGCTGTTTAATCACGCAATTTGATTTTTTTGCCAGCATGTTTCTTTTTCTCTGCAACCCACTGCTAAATTGTGCTTCCTAGATGTTTTTATAAAATCACTGAATCAAATCTAACTCTGATTACATCAGAGAAGGCCAGGTACCCTACACCATAACAGGGGGTATGAAATTTGACTTGTCTACTTAAAGATCACCAAAATCTGATAACAAGGTCAATTACGTCCCCGGGTGGGATTGAATTACCAACCTTTTGGTTAATAGCCATACATACTAACTGATTGCGCCACAGAGATACTTTGCAAAAGTTCATACTGACAAAGGCTAATAAGCATTCATCTAAAACGTTTCCTAGAAAAACTTTAAAAAGTCAATAATCTGGAGAGTTTTTGTAAGATGTTTCTTCCATCAACCAACGAAGAAACACATTGGTACTTTCCCATGATGAGTGAGTGCTTCAGGATCTCTTGCACTTACATGTGCAGCAGAGTACTGCAATGGAAGCATGCTGGGCCCATAAGCCAGAGGTAGGCAGATTGAAACTATCCTCTGCTATATGCATTTTTTTTTGTTTGTTAATTAAAGTAATCCAAAACTGGGATTGATATTTTGGCTCTTTTATTTTTACTTAAAGTACAATAACTTTTACCATTTATTTTGTTTTAATAGTATATTGACAGTATTGTTTTCTTTCAAAAATCCACTTCATTTTCTTTACCCTATTATTAAAATGGTAATTGACAAAAACAAACTACATTGTCACCACAATACAAAATGTACAAGTGATATATTAAAATCATCTTTCCAGCTTGAATTTCAATGATGCATTGGGGCAACGATTTTGTGAGAAACATCTTCACCCTTAAATAAAGATTTTCTTAATTCCTTACCTGTGTGCTAATTAGATATCACCTTGTTTTCACATTAAACAGACTTCCACATGAGAAAGCAGCAAGGATGCAGTGGCGTTAATGTTTCCTGGTGTCAACCTGTATTATTTCAGTAGACATTGAAATGAGGATGCATCTTGCTGCCTTTCCAATGAAGCAAGTTTAATTTAGTAATAGGTGAAAAACCATCCCTACAAAGGTGTTAATCAGAGACTTGGCTTTGTGGACACTTTTCAGAGAACAAATTTGTTAGCATAAAAATAAAGCCAGAAAATGAAGAGCTGTTTAATCACTCAAATTGATTTTTTTGCCAGCATATTTCTTTTTCTCTGCAACCCACTGCTAAATTGTGCTTCCTAGATGTTTTTATAAAATCACTGAATCAAATCTAACTCTGATTACATCAGAGAAGGCCAGGTACCCTACACCATAACAGGGGGTTTGAAATTTTGACTTGTCTACTTAAAGATCACCAAAATCTGATAACAAGGTCAATCACGTACCTGGGTGGGATTGAACCACCAACCTTTTGGTTAATAGCCGTACACACTAACTGATTGCGCCACAGAGACACACTGCGAAAGTATATACTGACAAGGGCTAATAAGCATTCATCTAAAACGTTTCCTAGAAAAACTTTAAAAAGTCAATAATCTGGAGAGTTTTTGTAAGATGTTTCTTCCATCAACCAACGAGCAGAGGATAGTTTCAATCTGCCTACCTCTGGGTTATGAGCCCAGCATGCTTCCATTGCTGTACTCTGCTGCACATGTAAGTGCAAGAGATCCTGAAGCACTCACTCATCGTGAGTGCTTCAGGATCTCTTGCACTTACATGTGCAGGAGAGTACAGCAATGGAAGCATGCTGGGCTCATAACCCAGAGGTAGGCAGATTGAAACTATCCTCTGCTGTATGCTTTTTTTTTTTGTTAATTAAAGTGATCCAAAACTGGGATTGATATTTTGGCTCTTTTATTTTTACTTAAAGTACAATAACTTTTACCATTTTAATTTGTTTTAATAGTATATTGACAGTATTGTTTTCTTTCAAAAATCCACTTCATTTTCTTTACCCTATTATTAAAATGGTAATTGACAAAAACAAACTACATTGTCACCAGAAGAGCAATACAAAATGTACAAGTGATATATTAAAATTATCTTTCCAGCTTGAATTTCAATGATGCATTGCGGCAACGATTTTGTGAGAAACATCTTCACCCTTAAATAAAGATTTTCTTAATTCCTTACCTGTGTGCTAATTAGATATCACCTTGTTTTCACATTAAACAGACTTCCACATGAGAAAGCAGCAAGGATGCAGTGGCGTTAATGTTTCCTGGTGTCAACCTGTATTATTTCAGTAGACATTGAAATGAGGATGCATCTTGCTGCCTTTCCAATGAAGCAAGTTTAATTTAGTAATAGGTGAAAAACCATCCCTACAAAGGTGTTAATCAGAGACTTGGCTTTGTGGACACTTTTCAGAGAACAAATTTGTTAGCATAAAAATAAAGCCAGAAAATGAAGAGCTGTTTAATCACGCAATTTGATTTTTTTGCCAGCATATTTCTTTTTCTCTGCAACCCACTGCTAAATTGTGCTTCCTAGATGTTTTTATAAAATCACTGAATCAAATCTAACTCTGATTACATCAGAGAAGGCCAGGTACCCTACACCATAACAGGGGGTATGAAATTTGACTTGTCTACTTAAAGATCACCAAAATCTGATAACAAGGTCAATTAGGTCCCTGGGTGGGATTGAACCACCAACGTTTTGGTTAATAGCCGTACATACTAACTGATTGCGCCACAGAGACACTTTGCAAAAGTTCATACTGACAAAGGCTAATAAGCATTCATCTAAAACGTTTCCTAGAAAAACTTTAAAAAGTCAATAATCTGGAGAGTTTTTGTAAGATGTTTCTTCCATCAACCAACGAAGAAACACATTGGTACTTTCCCATGATGAGTGAGTGCTTCAGGATCTCTTGCACTTACATGTGCAGCAGAGTACTGCAATGGAAGCATGCTGGGCCCATAAGCCAGAGGTAGGCAGATTGAAACTATCCTCTGCTATATGCATTTTTTTTTGTTAATTAAAGTAATCCAAAACTGGGATTGATATTTTGGCTCTTTTATTTTTACTTAAAGTACAATAACTTTTACCATTTTAATTTGTTTTAATAGTATATTGACAGTATTGTTTTCTTTCAGAAATCCACTTCATTTTCTTTACCCTATTATTAAAATGGTAATTGACAAAAACAAACTACATTGTCACCAGAAGAGCAATACAAAATGTACAAGTGATATATTAAAATCATCTTTCCAGCTTGAATTTCAATGATGCATTGGGGCAACGATTTTGTGAGAAACATCTTCACCCTTAAATAAAGATTTTCTTAATTCCTTACCTGTGTGCTAATTAGATATCACCTTGTTTTCACATTAAACAGACTTCCACATGAGAAAGCAGCAAGGATGCAGTGGCGTTAATGTTTCCTGGTGTCAACCTGTATTATTTCAGTAGACATTGAAATGAGGATGCATCTTGCTGCCTTTCCAATGAAGCAAGTTTAATTTAGTAATAGGTGAAAAACCATCCCTACAAAGGTGTTAATCAGAGACTTGGCTTTGTGGACACTTTTCAGAGAACAAATTTGTTAGCATAAAAATAAAGCCAGAAAATGAAGAGCTGTTTAATCACTCAAATGGATTTTTTTGCCAGCATATTTCTTTTTCTCTGCAACCCACTGCTAAATTGTGTTTCCTAGCTGTTTTTATAAAATCACTGAATCAAATCTAACTCTGATTACATCAGAGAAGGCCAGGTACCCTACACCATAACAGGGGGTTTGAAATTTTGACTTGTCTACTTAAAGATCACCAAAATCTGATAACAAGATCAATTACAGACCTGGGTGGGATTGAACCACCAACCTTTTGGTTAATAGCCGTACACACTAACTGATTGCGCCACAGAGACACATTGTGAAAGTATATACTGACAAGGGCTAATAAGCATTCATCTAAAACGTTTCCTAGAAAAACTTTAAAAAGTCAATAATCTGGAGAGTTTTTGTAAGATGTTTCTTCCATCAACCAACGAAGAAACACATTGGTACTTTCCCATGATGAGTGAGTGCTTCAGGATCTCTTGCACTTACATGTGCAGCAGAGTACAGCAATGGAAGCATGCTGGGCCCATAACCCAGAGGTAGGCAGATTGAAACTATCCTCTGCTATATGCATTTTTTTGTTTGTTAATTAAAGTAATCCAAAACTGGGATTGATATTTTGGCTCTTTTATTTTTACTTAAAGTACAATAACTTTTACCATTTTAATTTGTTTTAATAGTATATTGACAGTATTGTTTTCTTTCAAAAATCCACTTAATTTTCTTTACCCTATTATTTAAATGGTAATTGACAAAAACAAACTACATTGTCACCAGAAGAGCAATTCAAAATGTACAAGTGATATATTAAAATCATCTTTCCAGCTTGAATTTCAATGATGCATTGGGGCAACGATTTTGTGAGAAACATCTTCACCCTTAAATAAAGATTTTCTTAATTCCTTACCTGTGTGCTAATTAGATATCACCTTGTTTTCATATTAAACAGACTTCCACATGAGAAAGCAGCAAGGATGCAGTGGCGTTAATGTTTCCTGGTGTCAACCTGTATTATTTCAGTAGACATTGAAATGAGGATGCATCTTGCTGCCTTTCCAATGAAGCAAGTTTAATTTAGTAATAGGTGAAAAACCATCCCTACAAAGGTGTTAATCAGAGACTTGGCTTTGTGGACACTTTTCAGAGAACAAATTTGTTAGCATAAAAATAAAGCCAGAAAATGAAGAGCTGTTTAATCACACAATTTGATTTTTTTGCCAGCATATTTCTTTTTCTCTGCAACCCACTGCTAAATTGTGCTTCCTAGATGTTTTTATAAAATCACTGAATCAAATCTAACTCTGATTACATCAGAGAAGGCCAGGTACCCTACACCATAACAGGGGGTATGAAATTTGACTTGTCTACTTAAAGATCACCAAAATCTGATAACAAGGTCAATTACGTCCCTCGGTGGGATTGAACCACCAACCTTTTGGTTAATAGCCATACATACTAACTGATTGCGCCACAGAGATACTTTGCAAAAGTTCATACTGACAAAGGCTAATAAGCATTCATCTAAAACGTTTCCTAGAAAAACTTTAAAAAGTCAATAATCTGGAGAGTTTTTGTAAGATGTTTCTTCCATCAACCAACGAAGAAACACATTGGTACTTTCCCATGATGAGTGAGTGCTTCAGGATCTCTTGCACTTACATGTGCAGCAGAGTACAGCAATGGAAGCATGCTGGGCCCATAACCCAGAGGTAGGCAGATTGAAACTATCCTCTGCTATATGCATTTTTTTGTTTGTTAATTAAAGTAATCCAAAACTGGGATTGATATTTTGGCTCTTTTATTTTTACTTAAAGTACAATAACTTTTACCATTTTAATTTGTTTTAATAGTATATTGACAGTATTGTTTTCTTTCAAAAATCCACTTAATTTTCTTTACCCTATTATTTAAATGGTAATTGACAAAAACAAACTACATTGTCACCAGAAGAGCAATTCAAAATGTACAAGTGATATATTAAAATCATCTTTCCAGCTTGAATTTCAATGATGCATTGGGGCAACGATTTTGTGAGAAACATCTTCACCCTTAAATAAAGATTTTCTTAATTCCTTACCTGTGTGCTAATTAGATATCACCTTGTTTTCATATTAAACAGACTTCCACATGAGAAAGCAGCAAGGATGCAGTGGCGTTAATGTTTCCTGGTGTCAACCTGTATTATTTCAGTAGACATTGAAATGAGGATGCATCTTGCTGCCTTTCCAATGAAGCAAGTTTAATTTAGTAATAGGTGAAAAACCATCCCTACAAAGGTGTTAATCAGAGACTTGGCTTTGTGGACACTTTTCAGAGAACAAATTTGTTAGCATAAAAATAAAGCCAGAAAATGAAGAGCTGTTTAATCACACAATTTGATTTTTTTGCCAGCATATTTCTTTTTCTCTGCAACCCACTGCTAAATTGTGCTTCCTAGATGTTTTTATAAAATCACTGAATCAAATCTAACTCTGATTACATCAGAGAAGGCCAGGTACCCTACACCATAACAGGGGGTATGAAATTTGACTTGTCTACTTAAAGATCACCAAAATCTGATAACAAGGTCAATTACGTCCCTGGGTGGGATTGAACCACCAACCTTTTGGTTAATAGCCATACATACTAACTGATTGCGCCACAGAGATACTTTGCAAAAGTTCATACTGACAAAGGCTAATAAGCATTCATCTAAAACGTTTCCTAGAAAAACTTTAAAAAGTCAATAATCTGGAGAGTTTTTGTAAGATGTTTCTTCCATCAACCAACGAAGAAACACATTGGTACTTTCCCATGATGAGTGAGTGCTTCAGGATCTCTTGCACTTACATGTGCAGCAGAGTACTGCAATGGAAGCATGCTGGGCCCATAAGCCAGAGGTAGGCAGTTGAAACTATCCTCTGCTATATGCATTTTTTTTTGTTAATTAAAGTAATCCAAAACTGGGATTGATATTTTGGCTCTTTTATTTTTACTTAAAGTACAATAACGTTTACCATTTATTTTGTTTTAATAGTATATTGACAGTATTGTTTTCTTTCAAAAATCCACTTCATTTTCTTTACCCTATTATTAAAATGGTAATTGACAAAAACAAACTACATTGTCACCACAATACAAAATGTACACGTGATATATTAAAATCATCTTTCCAGCTTGAATTTCAATGATGCATTGGGGCAACGATTTTGTGAGAAACATCTTCACCCTTAAATAAAGATTTTCTTAATTCCTTACCTGTGTGCTAATTAGATATCACCTTGTTTTCACATTAAACAGACTTCCACATGAGAAAGCAGCAAGGATGCAGTGGCGTTAATGTTTCCTGGTGTCAACCTGTATTATTTCAGTAGACATTGAAATGAGGATGCATCTTGCTGCCTTTCCAATGAAGCAAGTTTAATTTAGTAATAGGTGAAAAACCATCCCTACAAAGGTGTTAATCAGAGACTTGGCTTTGTGGACACTTTTCAGAGAACAAATTTGTTAGCATAAAAATAAAGCCAGAAAATGAAGAGCTGTTTAATCACTCAAATGGATTTTTTTGCCAGCATATTTCTTTTTCTCTGCAACCCACTGCTAAATTGTGCTTCCTAGCTGTTTTTATAAAATCACTGAATCAAATCTAACTCTGATTACATCAGAGAAGGCCAGGTACCCTACACCATAACAGGGGGTTTGAAATTTTGACTTGTCTACTTAAAGATCACCAAAATCTGATAACAAGGTCAATTACGTACCTGGGTGGGATTGAACCACCAACCTTTTGGTTAATAGCCGTACACACTAACTGATTGCGCCACAGAGACACATTGCGAAAGTATATACTGACAAGGGCTAATAAGCATTCATCTAAAACGTTTCCTAGAAAAACTTTAAAAAGTCAATAATCTGGAGAGTTTTTGTAAGATGTTTCTTCCATCAACCAACGAGCAGAGGATAGTTTCAATCTGCCTACCTCTTGGTTATGAGCCCAGCATGCTTCCATTGCTGTACTCTGCTGCACATGTAAGTGCAAGAGATCCTGAAGCACTCACTCATCGTGAGTGCTTCAGGATCTCTTGCACTTACATGTGCAGGAGAGTACAGCAATGGAAGCATGCTGGGCTCATAACCCAGAGGTAGGCAGATTGAAACTATCCTCTGCTGTATGCTTTTTTTTTTTGTTAATTAAAGTGATCCAAAACTGGGATTGATATTTTGGCTCTTTTATTTTTACTTAAAGTACAATAACTTTTACCATTTTAATTTGTTTTAATAGTATATTGACAGTATTGTTTTCTTTCAAAAATCCACTTCATTTTCTTTACCCTATTATTAAAATGGTAATTGACAAAAACAAACTACATTGTCACCAGAAGAGCAATACAAAATGTACAAGTGATATATTAAAATTATCTTTCCAGCTTGAATTTCAATGATGCATTGCGGCAACGATTTTGTGAGAAACATCTTCACCCTTAAATAAAGATTTTCTTAATTCCTTACCTGTGTGCTAATTAGATATCACCTTGTTTTCACATTAAACAGACTTCCACATGAGAAAGCAGCAAGGATGCAGTGGCGTTAATGTTTCCTGGTGTCAACCTGTATTATTTCAGTAGACATTGAAATGAGGATGCATCTTGCTGCCTTTCCAATGAAGCAAGTTTAATTTAGTAATAGGTGAAAAACCATCCCTACAAAGGTGTTAATCAGAGACTTGGCTTTGTGGACACTTTTCAGAGAACAAATTTGTTAGCATAAAAATAAAGCCAGAAAATGAAGAGCTGTTTAATCACTCAAATGGATTTTTTTGCCAGCATATTTCTTTTTCTCTGCAACCCACTGCTAAATTGTGCTTCCTAGCTGTTTTTATAAAATCACTGAATCAAATCTAACTCTGATTACATCAGAGAAGGCCAGGTACCCTACACCATAACAGGGGGTTTGAAATTTTGACTTGTCTACTTAAAGATCACCAAAATCTGATAACAAGGTCAATTACGTACCTGGGTGGGATTGGAACCACCAACCTTTTGGTTAATAGCCGTACACACTAACTGATTGCGCCACAGAGACACATTGTGAAAGTATATACTGACAAGGGCTAATAAGCATTCATCTAAAACGTTTCCTAGAAAAACTTTAAAAAGTCAATAATCTGGAGAGTTTTTGTAAGATGTTTCTTCCATCAACCAACGAAGAAACACATTGGTACTTTCCCATGATGAGTGAGTGCTTCAGGATCTCTTGCACTTACATGTGCAGCAGAGTACTGCAATGGAAGCATGCTGGGCCCATAAGCCAGAGGTAGGCAGATTGAAACTATCCTCTGCTATATGCATTTTTTTTTGTTAATTAAAGTAATCCAAAACTGGGATTGATATTTTGTCTCTTTTATTTTTACTTAAAGTACAATAACTTTTACCATTTATTTTGTTTTAATAGTATATTGACAGTATTGTTTTCTTTCAAAAATCCACTTCATTTTCTTTACCCTATTATTAAAATGGTAATTGACAAAAACAAACTACATTGTCACCAGAAGAGCAATACAAAATGTACAAGTGATATATTAAAATCATCTTTCCAGCTTGAATTTCAATGATGCATTGGGGCAACGATTTTGTGAGAAACATCTTCACCCTTAAATAAAGATTTTCGTAATTTCTTACCTGTGTGCTAATTAGATATCACCTTGTTTTCACATTAAACAGACTTCCACATGAGAAAGCAGCAAGGTTGCAGTGGCGTTAATGTTTCCTGGTGTCAACCTGTATTATTTCAGTAGACATTGAAATGAGGATGCATCTTGCTGCCTTTCCAATGAGGCAAGTTTAATTTAGTAATAGGTGAAAAACCATCCCTACAAAGGTGTTAATCAGAGACTTGGCTTTGTGGACACTTTTCAGAGAACAAATTTGTTAGCATAAAAATAAAGCAAGAAAATGAAGAGCTGTTTAATCACGCAATTTGATTTTTTTGCCAGCATATTTCTTTTTCTCTGCAACCCACTGCTAAATTGTGCTTCCTAGATGTTTTTATAAAATCACTGAATCAAATCTAACTCTGATTACATCAGAGAAGGCCAGGTACCCTACACCATAACAGGGGGTATGAAATTTGACTTGTCTACTTAAAGATCACCAAAATCTGATAACAAGGTCAATTAGGTCACTGGGTGGGATTGAACCACCAATGTTTTGGTTAATAGCCGTACATACTAACTGATTGCGCCACAGAGACACTTTGCAAAAGTTCATACTGACAAAGGCTAATAAGCATTCATCTAAAACGTTTCCTAGAAAAACTTTAAAAAGTCAATAATCTGGAGAGTTTTTGTAAGATGTTTCTTCCATCAACCAACGAAGAAACACATTGGTACTTTCCCATGATGAGTGAGTGCTTCAGGATCTCTTACATGTGCAGCAGAGTACTGCAATGGAAGCATGCTGGGCCCATAACCCAGAGGTAGGCAGACTGAAACTATCCTCTGCTATATGCATTTTTTTTTGTTAATTAAAGTAATCCAAAACTGGGATTGATATTTTGGCTCTTTTATTTTTACTTAAAGTACAATAACTTTTACCATTTTAATTTGTTTTAATAGTATATTGACAGTATTGTTTTCTTTCAGAAATCCACTTCATTTTCTTTACCCTATTATTAAAATGGTAATTGACAAAAACAAACTACATTGTCACCAGAAGAGCAATACAAAATGTACAAGTGATATATTAAAATCATCTTTCCAGCTTGAATTTCAATGATGCATTGGGGCAACGATTTTGTCAGAAACATCTTCACCCTTAAATAAAGATTTTCTTAATTCCTTACCTGTGTGCTAATTAGATATCACCTTGTTTTCACATTAAACAGACTTCCACATGAGAAAGCAGCAAGGATGCAGTGGCGTTAATGTTTCCTGGTGTCAACCTGTATTATTTCAGTAGACATTGAAATGAGGATGCATCTTGCTGCCTTTCCAATGAAGCAAGTTTAATTTAGTAATAGGTGAAAAACCATCCCTACAAAGGTGTTAATCAGAGACTTGGCTTTGTGGACACTTTTCAGAGAACAAATTTGTTAGCATAAAAATAAAGCCAGAAAATGAAGAGCTGTTTAAGCTGCTTTCTCATGTGGAAGTCTGTTTAATGTGAAAACAAGGTGATATCTAATTAGCACACAGGTAAGGAATTAAGAAAATCTTTATTTAAGGGTGAAGATGTTTCTCACAAAATCGTTGCCCCAATGCATCATTGAAATTCAAGCTGGAAAGATGATTTTAATATATCACTTGTACATTTTGTATTGCTCTTCTGGTGACAATGTAGTTTGTTTTTGTCAATTACCATTTTAATAATAGGGTAAAGAAAATGAAGTGGATTTTTGAAAGAAAACAATACTGTCAATATACTATTAAAACAAATTAAAATGGTAAAAGTTATTGTACTTTAAGTAAAAATAAAAGAGCCAAAATATCAATCCCAGTTTTGGATCACTTTAATTAACAAAAAAAAAAGCATACAGCAGAGGATAGTTTCAATCTGCCTACCTCTGGGTTATGAGCCCAGCATGCTTCCATTGCTGTACTCTGCTGCACATGTAAGTGCAAGAGATCCTGAAGCACTCACTCATCATGGGAAAGTACCAATGTGTTTCTTCGTTGGTTGATGGAAGAAACATCTTACAAAAACTCTCCAGATTATTGACTTTTTAAAGTTTTTCTAGGAAACGTTTTAGATGAATGCTTATTAGCCTTTGTCAGTATAAACTTTTGCAAAGTGTCTCTGTGGCGCAATCAGTTAGTATGTATGGCTATTAACCAAAAGGTTGGTGGTTCAATCCCACCCAGGGACCTAATTGACCTTGTTATCAGATTTTGGTGATCTTAAGTAGGCAAGTCAAATTTCATACCCCCTGTTATGGTGTAGGGTACCTGGCCTTCTCTGATTTAATCAGAGTTAGATTTGATTCAGTGATTTTATAAAAACATCTAGGAAGCACAATTTAGCAGTGGGTTGCAGAGAAAAAGAAATATGCTGGCAAAAAAATCAAATTGCGTGATTAAACAGCTCTTCATTTTCTGGCTTTATTTTTATGCTAACAAATTTGTTCTCTGAAAAGTGTCCACAAAGCCAAGTCTCTGATTAACACCTTTGTAGGGATGGTTTTTCACCTATTACTAAATTAAACTTGCTTCATTGGAAAGGCAGCAAGATGCATCCTCATTTCAATGTCTACTGAAATAATACAGGTTGACACCAGGAAACATTAACGCCACTGCATCCTTGCTGCTTTCTCATGTGGAAGTCTGTTTAATGTGAAAACAAGGTGATATCTAATTAGCACACAGGTAAGAAATTACGAAAATCTTTATTTAAGGGTGAAGATGTTTCTCACAAAATCGTTGCCCAAATGCATCATTGAAATTCAAGCTGGAAATATGATTTTAATATATCACTTGTACATTTTGTATTGCTCTTCTGGTGACAATGTAGTTTGTTTTTGTCAATTACCATTTTAATAATAGGGTAAAGAAAATGAAGTGGATTTTTGAAAGAAAACAATACTGTCAATATACTATTAAAACAAATTAAAATGGTAAAAGTTATTGTACTTTAAGTAAAAATAAAAGAGCCAAAATATCAATCCCAGTTTTGGATCACTTTAATTAACAAAAAAAAAAGCATACAGCAGAGGATAGTTTCAATCTGCCTACCTCTGGGTTATGAGCCCAGCATGCTTCCATTGCTGTACTCTGCTGCACATGTAAGTGCAAGAGATCCTGAAGCACTCACTCATCATGGGAAAGTACCAATGTGTTTCTTCGTTGGTTGATGGAAGAAACATCTTACAAAAACTCTCCAGATTATTGACTTTTTAAAGTTTTTCTAGGAAACGTTTTAGATGAATGCTTATTAGCCCTTGTCAGTATATACTTTCGCAATGTGTCTCTGTGGCGCAATCAGTTAGTGTGTACGGCTATTAACCAAAAGGTTGGTGGTTCAATCCCACCCAGGTACGTAATTGACCTTGTTATCAGATTTTGGTGATCTTTAAGTAGACAAGTCAAAATTTCAAACCCCCTGTTATGGTGTAGGGTACCTGGCCTTCTCTGATGTAATCAGAGTTAGATTTGATTCAGTGATTTTATAAAAACAGCTAGGAAGCACAATTTAGCAGTGGGTTGCAGAGAAAAAGAAATATGCTGGCAAAAAAATCCATTTGAGTGATTAAACAGCTCTTCATTTTCTGGCTTTATTTTTATGCTAACAAATTTGTTCTCTGAAAAGTGTCCACAAAGCCAAGTCTCTGATTAACACCTTTGTAGGGATGGTTTTTCACCTATTACTAAATTAAACTTGCTTCATTGGAAAGGCAGCAAGATGCATCATCATTTCAATGTCTACTGAAATAATACAGGTTGACACCAGGAAACATTAACGCCACTGCATCCTTGCTGCTTTCTCATGTGGAAGTCTGTTTAATGTGAAAACAAGGTGATATCTAATTAGCACACAGGTAAGGAATTAAGAAAATCTTTATTTAAGGGTGAAGATGTTTCTCACAAAATCGTTGCCCCAATGCATCATTGAAATTCAAGCTGGAAAGATGATTTTAATATATCACTTGTACATTTTGTATTGCTCTTCTGGTGACAATGTAGTTTGTTTTTGTCAATTACCATTTTAATAATAGGGTAAAGAAAATGAAGTGGATTTTTGAAAGAAAACAATACTGTCAATATACTATTAAAACAAATTAAAATGGTAAAAGTTATTGTACTTTAAGTAAAAATAAAAGAGCCAAAATATCAATCCCAGTTTTGGATCACTTTAATTAACAAAAAAAAAGCATACAGCAGAGGATAGTTTCAATCTGCCTACCTCTGGGTTATGAGCCCAGCATGCTTCCATTGCTGTACTCTGCTGCACATGTAAGTGCAAGAGATCCTGAAGCACTCACTCATCATGGGAAAGTACCAATGTGTTTCTTCGTTGGTTGATGGAAGAAACATCTTACAAAAACTCTCCAGATTATTGACTTTTTAAAGTTTTTCTAGGAAACGTTTTAGATGAATGCTTATTAGCCCTTGTCAGTATATACTTTCGCAATGTGTCTCTGTGGCGCAATCAGTTAGTGTGTACGGCTATTAACCAAAAGGTTGGTGGTTCAATCCCACCCAGGTACGTAATTGACCTTGTTATCATATTTTGGTGATCTTTAAGTAGACAAGTCAAAATTTCAAACCCCCTGTTATGGTGTAGGGTACCTGGCCTTCTCTGATGTAATCAGAGTTAGATTTGATTCAGTGATTTTATAAAAACAGCTAGGAAGCACAATTTAGCAGTGGGTTGCAGAGAAAAAGAAATATGCTGGCAAAAAAATCCATTTGAGTGATTAAACAGCTCTTCATTTTCTGGCTTTATTTTTATGCTAACAAATTTGTTCTCTGAAAAGTGTCCACAAAGCCAAGTCTCTGATTAACACCTTTGTAGGGATGGTTTTTCACCTATTACTAAATTAAACTTGCTTCATTGGAAAGGCAGCAAGATGCATCCTCATTTCAATGTCTACTGAAATAATACAGGTTGACACCAGGAAACATTAACGCCACTGCATCCTTGCTGCTTTCTCATGTGGAAGTCTGTTTAATGTGAAAACAAGGTGATATCTAATTAGCACACAGGTAAGGAATTAAGAAAATCTTTATTTAAGGGTGAAGATGTTTCTCACAAAATCGTTGCCCCAATGCATCATTGAAATTCAAGCTGGAAAGATGATTTTAATATATCACTTGTACATTTTGTATTGCTCTTCTGGTGACAATGTAGTTTGTTTTTGTCAATTACCATTTTAATAATAGGGTAAAGAAAATGAAGTGGATTTTTGAAAGAAAACAATACTGTCAATATACTATTAAAACAAATTAAAATGGTAAAAGTTATTGTACTTTAAGTAAAAATAAAAGAGCCAAAATATCAATCCCAGTTTTGGATCACTTTAATTAACAAAAAAAAAAGCATACAGCAGAGGATAGTTTCAATCTGCCTACCTCTGGGTTATGAGCCCAGCATGCTTCCATTGCTGTACTCTGCTGCACATGTAAGTGCAAGAGATCCTGAAGCACTCACTCATCATGGGAAAGTACCAATGTGTTTCTTCGTTGGTTGATGGAAGAAACATCTTACAAAAACTCTCCAGATTATTGACTTTTTAAAGTTTTTCTAGGAAACGTTTTAGATGAATGCTTATTAGCCCTTGTCAGTATATACTTTCGCAATGTGTCTCTGTGGCGCAATCAGTTAGTGTGTACGGCTATTAACCAAAAGGTTGGTGGTTCAATCCCACCCAGGTACGTAATTGACCTTGTTATCATATTTTGGTGATCTTTAAGTAGACAAGTCAAAATTTCAAACCCCCTGTTATGGTGTAGGGTACCTGGCCTTCTCTGATGTAATCAGAGTTAGATTTGATTCAGTGATTTTATAAAAACAGCTAGGAAGCACAATTTAGCAGTGGGTTGCAGAGAAAAAGAAATATGCTGGCAAAAAAATCCATTTGAGTGATTAAACAGCTCTTCATTTTCTGGCTTTATTTTTATGCTAACAAATTTGTACTCTGAAAAGTGTCCACAATGCCAAGTCTCTGATTAACACCTTTGTAGGGATGGTTTTTCACCTATTACTAAATTAAACTTGCTTCATTGGAAAGGCAGCAAGATGCATCCTCATTTCAATGTCTACTGAAATAATACAGGTTGACACCAGGAAACATTAACGCCACTGCATCCTAATCACTCAAATGGTTTTTTTTGCCAGCATATTTCTTTTTCTCTGCAACCCACTGCTAAATTGTGCTTCCTAGCTGTTTTTATAAAATCACTGAATCAAATCTAACTCTGATTACATCAGAGAAGGCCAGGTACCCTACACCATAACAGGGGGTTTGAAATTTTGACTTGTCTACTTAAAGATCACCAAAATCTGATAACAAGGTCAATTACGTACCTGGGTGGGATTGAACCACCAACCTTTTGGTTAATAGCCGTACACACTAACTGATTGCGCCACAGAGACACATTGTGAAAGTATATACTGACAAGGGCTAATAAGCATTCATCTAAAACGTTTCCTAGAAAAACTTTAAAAAGTCAATAATCTGGAGAGTTTTTGTAAGATGTTTCTTCCATCAACCAACGAAGAAACACATTGGTACTTTCCCATGATGAGTGAGTGCTTCAGTATCTCTTGCACTTACATGTGCAGCAGAGTACAGCAATGGAAGCATGCTGGGCTCATAACCCAGAGGTAGGCAGATTGAAACTATCCTCTGCTGTATGCTTTTTTTTTTTGTTAATTAAAGTGATCCAAAACTGGGATTGATATTTTGGCTCTTTTATTTTTACTTAAAGTACAATAACTTTTACCATTTTAATTTGTTTTAATAGTATATTGACAGTATTGTTTTCTTTCAAAAATCCACTTAATTTTCTTTACCCTATTATTAAAATGGTAATTGACAAAAACTAACTACATTGTCACCAGAAGAGCAATACAAAATGTACAAGTGATATATTAAAATCATCTTTCCAGCTTGAATTTCAATGATGCATTGGGGCAACGATTTTGTGAGAAACATCTTCACCCTTAAATAAAGATTTTCTTAATTCCTTACCTGTGTGCTA
This sequence comes from Pseudophryne corroboree, assembly GCF_028390025.1. Classification (NCBI taxonomy): domain Eukaryota; kingdom Metazoa; phylum Chordata; class Amphibia; order Anura; family Myobatrachidae; genus Pseudophryne; species Pseudophryne corroboree. The sequence continues at coordinate 217,097 of NW_026970169.1, forward strand.
ATTAGATATCACCTTGTTTTCACATTAAACAGACTTCCACATGAGAAAGCAGCAAGGAAGCAGTGGCGTTAATGTTTCCTGGTGTCAACCTGTATTATTTCAGTAGACATTGAAATGAGGATGCATCTTGCTGCCTTTCCAATGAAGCAAGTTTAATTTAGTAATAGGTGAAAAACCATCCCTACAAAGGTGTTAATCAGAGACTTGGCTTTGTGGACACTTTTCAGAGAACAAATTTGTTAGCATAAATATAAAGCCAGAAAATGAAGAGCTGTTTAATCACGCAATTTGATTTTTTTGCCAGCATATTTCTTTTTCTCTGCAACCCACTGCTAAATTGTGCTTCCTAGATGTTTTTATAAAATCACTGAATCAAATCTAACTCTGATTACATCAGAGAAGGCCAGGTACCCTACACCATAACAGGGGGTATGAAATTTGACTTGTCTACTTAAAGATCACCAAAATCTGATAACAAGGTCAATTATGTCCCTGGGTGGGATTGAACCACCAACCTTTTGGTTAATAGCCATACATACTAACTGATTGCGCCACAGAGACACTTTGCAAAAGTTCCTACTGACAAAGGCTAATAAGCATTCATCTAAAACGTTTCCTAGAAAAACTTTAAAAAGTCAATAATCTGGAGAGTTTTTGTAAGATGTTTCTTCCATCAACCAACGAAGAAACACATTGGTACTTTCCCATGATGAGTGAGTGCTTCAGGATCTCTTGCACTTACATGTGCAGCAGAGTACTGCAATGGAAGCATGCTGGGCCCATAAGCCAGAGGTAGGCAGATTGAAACTATCCTCTGCTATATGCATTTTTTTTGTTAATTAAAGTAATCCAAAACTGGGATTGATATTTTGGCTCTTTTATTTTTACTTAAAGTACAATAACTTTTACCATTTTAATTTGTTTTAATAGTATATTGACAGTATTGTTTTCTTTCAAAAATCCACTTCATTTTCTTTACCCTATTATTAAAATGGTAATTGACCAAAACAAACTACATTGTCACCAGAAGAGCAATACAAAATGTACAAGTGATATATTAAAATCATCTTTCCAGCTTGAATTTCAATGATGCATTGGGGCAACGATTTTGTGAGAAACATCTTCACCCTTAAATAAAGATTTTCTTAATTCCTTACCTGTGTGCTAATTAGATATCACCTTGTTTTCACATTAAACAGACTTCCACATGAGAAAGCAGCAAGGATGCAGTGGCGTTAATGTTTCCTGGTGTCAACCTGTATTATTTCAGTAGACATTGAAATGAGGATGCATCTTGCTGCCTTTCCAATGAAGCAAGTTTAATTTAGTAATAGGTGAAAAACCATCCCTACAAAGGTGTTAATCAGAGACTTGGCTTTGTGGACACTTTTCAGAGAACAAATTTGTTAGCATAAAAATAAAGCCAGAAAATGAAGAGCTGTTTAATCACTCAAATGGATTTTTTTGCCAGCATTTTTCTTTTTCTCTGCAACCCACTGCTAAATTGTGCTTCCTAGCTGTTTTTATAAAATCACTGAATCAAATCTAACTCTGATTACATCAGAGAAGGCCAGGTACCCTACACCATAACAGGGGGTATGAAATTTGACTTGTCTACTTAAAGATCACCAAAATCTGATAACAAGGTCAATTACGTCCCTGGGTGGGATTGAACCACCAACCTTTTGGTTAATAGCCTTACACACTAACTGATTGCGCCACAGAGACACTTTGCAAAAGTACATACTGACAAATGCTAATAAGCATTCATCTAAAACGTTTCCTAGAAAAACTTAAAAAAGTCAATAATCTGGAGAGTTTTTGTAAGATGTTTCTTCTATCAACCAACGAAGAAACACATTGGTACTTTCCCATGATGAGTGAGTGCTTCAGGATCTCTTGCACTTACATGTGCAGCAGAGTACAGCAATGGAAGCATGCTGGGCTCATAACCCAGAGGTAGGCAGATTGAAACTATCCTCTGCTATATGCATTTTTTTTTGTTAATTAAAGTAATCCAAAACTGGGATTGATATTTTGGCTCTTTTATTTTTACTTAAAGTACAATAACTTTTACCATTTATTTTGTTTTAATAGTATATTGACAGTATTGTTTTCTTTCAAAAATCCACTTCATTTTCTTTACCCTATTATTAAAATGGTAATTGACAAAAACAAACTACATTGTCACCAGAAGAGCAATACAAATGTACAAGTGATATATTAAAATCATCTTTCCAGCTTGAATTTCAATGATGCATTGGGGCAACGATTTTGTGAGAAACATCTTCACCCTTAAATAAAGATTTTCGTAATTTCTTACCTGTGTGCTAATTAGATATCACCTTGTTTTCACATTAAACAGACTTCCACATGAGAAAGCAGCAAGGATGCAGTGGCGTTAATGTTTCCTGGTGTCAACCTGTATTATTTCAGTAGACATTGAAATGAGGATGCATCTTGCTGCCTTTCCAATGAAGCAAGTTTAATTTAGTAATAGGTGAAAAACCATCCCTACAAAGGTGTTAATCAGAGACTTGGCTTTGTGGACACTTTTCAGAGAACAAATTTGTTAGCATAAAAATAAAGCCAGAAAATGAAGAGCTGTTTAATCACGCAATTTGATTTTTTTGCCAGCATATTTCTTTTTCTCTGCAACCCACTGCTAAATTGTGCTTCCTAGGTGTTTTTATAAAATCACTGAATCAAATCTAACTCTGATTACATCAGAGAAGGCCAGGTACCCTACACCATAACAGGGGGTATGAAATTTGACTTGTCTACTTAAAGATCACCAAAATCTGATAACAAGGTCAATTAGGTACCTGGGTGGGATTGAACCACCAACCTTTTGGTTAATAGCCATACATACTAACTGATTGCGCCACAGAGACACTTTGCAAAAGTTCCTACTGACAAAGGCTAATAAGCATTCATCTAAAACGTTTCCTAGAAAAACTTTAAAAAGTCAATAATCTGGAGAGTTTTTGTAAGATGTTTCTTCCATCAACCAACAAAGAAACACATTGGTACTTTCCCATGATGAGTGAGTGCTTCAGGATCTCTTGCACTTACATGTGCAGCAGAGTACTGCAATGGAAGCATGCTGGGCCCATAACCCAGAGGTAGGCAGATTGAAACTATCCTCTGCTATATGCATTTTTTTTTGTTAATTAAAGTAATCCAAAACTGGGATTGATATTTTGGCTCTTTTATTTTTACTTAAAGTACAATAACTTTTACCATTTTAATTTGTTTTAATAGTATATTGACAGTATTGTTTTCTTTCAAAAATCCACTTCATTTTCTTTACCCTATTATTAAAATGGTAATTGACAAAAACAAACTACATTGTCACCAGAAGAGCAATACAAAATGTACAAGTGATATATTAAAATCATCTTTCCAGCTTGAATTTCAATGATGCATTGGGGCAACGATTTTGTGAGAAACATATTCACCCTATAATAAAGATTTTCTTAATTCCTTACCTGTGTGCTAATTAGATATCACCTTGTTTTCACATTAAACAGACTTCCACATGAGAAAGCAGCAAGGATGCAGTGGCGTTAATGTTTCCTGGTGTCAACCTGTATTATTTCAGTAGACATTGAAATGAGGATGCATCTTGCTGCCTTTCCAATGAAGCAAGTTTAATTTAGTAATAGGTGAAAAACCATCCCTACAAAGGTGTTAATCAGAGACTTGGCTTTGTGGACACTTTTCAGAGAACAAATTTGTTAGCATAAAAATAAAGCCAGAAAATGAAGAGCTGTTTAATCACTCAAATGGATTTTTTTGCCAGCATATTTCTTTTTCTCTGCAACCCACTGCTAAATTGTGCTTCCTAGCTGTTTTTATAAAATCAGTGAATCAAATCTAACTCTGATTACATCAGAGAAGGCCAGGTACCCTACACCATAACAGGGGGTTTGAAATTTTGACTTGTCTACTTAAAGATCACCAAAATCTGATAACAAGGTCAATTACGTACCTGGGTGGGATTGAACCACCAACCTTTTGGTTAATAGCCGTACACACTAACTGATTGCGCCACAGAGACACATTGCGAAAGTATATACTGACAAGGGCTAATAAGCATTCATCTAAAACGTTTCCTAGAAAAACTTTAAAGAGTCAATAATCTGGAGAGTTTTTGTAAGATGTTTCTTCCATCAACCAACGAAGAAACACATTGGTACTTTCCCATGATGAGTGAGTGCTTCAGGATCTCTTGCACTTACATGTGCAGCAGAGTACAGCAATGGAAGCATGCTGGGCTCATAACCCAGAGGTAGGCAGATTGAAACTATCCTCTGCTGTATGCTTTTTTTTTTTTGTTAATTAAAGTAATCCAAAACTGGGATTGATATTTTGGCTCTTTTATTTTTACTTAAAGTACAATAACTTTTACCATTTTAATTTGTTTTAATAGTATATTGACAGTATTGTTTTCTTTCAAAAATCCACTTAATTTTCTTTACCCTATTATTAAAATGGTAATTGACAAAAACAAACTACATTGTCACCAGAAGAGCAATACAAATGTACAAGTGATATATTAAAATCATCTTTCCAGCTTGAATTTCAATGATGCATTGGGGCAACGATTTTGTGAGAAACATCTTCACCCTTAAATAAAGATTTTCGTAATTTCTTACCTGTGTGCTAATTAGATATCACCTTGTTTTCACATTAAACAGACTTCCACATGAGAAAGCAGCAAGGATGCAGTGGCGTTAATGTTTCCTGGTGTCAACCTGTATTATTTCAGTAGACATTGAAATGAGGATGCATCTTGCTGCCTTTCCAATGAAGCAAGTTTAATTTAGTAATAGGTGAAAAACCATCCCTACAAAGGTGTTAATCAGAGACTTGGCTTTGTGGACACTTTTCAGAGAACAAATTTGTTAGCATAAAAATAAAGCCAGAAAATGAAGAGCTGTTTAATCACGCAATTTGATTTTTTTGCCAGCATATTTCTTTTTCTCTGCAACCCACTGCTAAATTGTGCTTCCTAGGTGTTTTTATAAAATCACTGAATCAAATCTAACTCTGATTACATTAGAGAAGGCCAGGTACCCTACACCATAACAGGGGGTATGAAATTTGACTTGTCTACTTAAAGATCACCAAAATCTGATAACAAGGTCAATTAGGTACCTGGGTGGGATTGAACCACCAACCTTTTGGTTAATAGCCATACATACTAACTGATTGCGCCACAGAGACACTTTGCAAAAGTTCCTACTGACAAAGGCTAATAAGCATTCATCTAAAACGTTTCCTAGAAAAACTTTAAAAAGTCAATAATCTGGAGAGTTTTTGTAAGATGTTTCTTCCATCAACCAACAAAGAAACACATTGGTACTTTCCCATGATGAGTGAGTGCTTCAGGATCTCTTGCACTTACATGTGCAGCAGAGTACTGCAATGGAAGCATGCTGGGCCCATAACCCAGAGGTAGGCAGATTGAAACTATCCTCTGCTATATGCATTTTTTTTTGTTAATTAAAGTAATCCAAAACTGGGATTGATATTTTGGCTCTTTTATTTTTACTTAAAGTACAATAACTTTTACCATTTTAATTTGTTTTAATAGTATATTGACAGTATTGTTTTCTTTCAAAAATCCACTTCATTTTCTTTACCCTATTATTAAAATGGTAATTGACAAAAACAAACTACATTGTCACCAGAAGAGCAATACAAAATGTACAAGTGATATATTAAAATCATCTTTCCAGCTTGAATTTCAATGACGCATTGGGGCAACGATTTTGTGAGAAACATATTCACCCTATAATAAAGATTTTCTTAATTCCTTACCTGTGTGCTAATTAGATATCACCTTGTTTTCACATTAAACAGACTTCCACATGAGAAAGCAGCAAGGATGCAGTGGCGTTAATGTTTCCTGGTGTCAACCTGTATTATTTCAGTAGACATTGAAATGAGGATGCATCTTGCTGCCTTTCCAATGAAGCAAGTTTAATTTAGTAATAGGTGAAAAACCATCCCTACAAAGGTGTTAATCAGAGACTTGGCTTTGTGGACACTTTTCAGAGAACAAATTTGTTAGCATAAAAATAAAGCCAGAAAATGAAGAGCTGTTTAATCACTCAAATGGATTTTTTTGCCAGCATATTTCTTTTTCTCTGCAACCCACTGCTAAATTGTGCTTCCTAGCTGTTTTTATAAAATCACTGAATCAAATCTAACTCTGATTACATCAGAGAAGGCCAGGTACCCTACACCATAACAGGGGGTTTGAAATTTTGACTTGTCTACTTAAAGATCACCAAAATCTGATAACAAGGTCAATTACGTACCTGGGTGGGATTGAACCACCAACCTTTTGGTTAATAGCCGTACACACTAACTGATTGCGCCACAGAGACACATTGCAAAAGTATATACTGACAAGGGCTAATAAGCATTCATCTAAAACGTTTCCTAGAAAAACTTTAAAAAGTCAATAATCTGGAGAGTTTTTGTAAGATGTTTCTTCCATCAACCAACGAAGAAACACATTGGTACTTTCCCATGATGAGTGAGTGCTTCAGGATCTCTTGCACTTACATGTGCAGCAGAGTACAGCAATGGAAGCATGCTGGGCTCATAACCCAGAGGTAGGCAGATTGAAACTATCCTCTGCTGTATGCTTTTTTTTTTTTGTTAATTAAAGTAATCCAAAACTGGGATTGATATTTTGGCTCTTTTATTTTTACTTAAAGTACAATAACTTTTACCATTTTAATTTGTTTTAATAGTATATTGACAGTATTGTTTTCTTTCAAAAATCCACTTAATTTTCTTTACCCTATTATTAAAATGGTAATTGACAAAAACTAACTACATTGTCACCAGAAGAGCAATACAAAATGTACAAGTGATATATTAAAATCATCTTTCCAGCTTGAATTTCAATGATGCATTGGGGCAACGATTTTGTGAGAAACATCTTCACCCTTAAATAAAGATTTTCTTAATTCCTTACCTGTGTGCTAATTAGATATCACCTTGTTTTCACATTAAACAGACTTCCACATGAGAAAGCAGCAAGGATGCAGTGGCGTTAATGTTTCCTGGTGTCAACCTGTATTATTTCAGTAGACATTGAAATGAGGATGCATCTTGCTGCCTTTCCAATGAAGCAAGTTTAATTTAGTAATAGGTGAAAAACCATCCCTACAAAGGTGTTAATCAGAGACTTGGCTTTGTGGACACTTTTCAGAGAACAAATTTGTTAGCATAAAAATAAAGCCAGAAAATGAAGAGCTGTTTAATCACTCAAATGGATTTTTTTGCCAGCATATTTCTTTTTCTCTGCAACCCACTGCTAAATTGTGCATCCTAGCTGTTTTTATAAAATCAGTGATTCAAATCTAACTCTGATTACATCAGAGAAGGCCAGGTACCCTACACCATAACAGGGGGTTTGAAATTTTGACTTGTCTACTTAAAGATCACCAAAATCTGATAACAAGGTCAATTACGTACCTGGGTGGGATTGAACCACCAACCTTTTGGTTAATAGCCGTACACACTAACTGATTGCGCCACAGAGACACATTGTGAAAGTATATACTGACAAGGGCTAATAAGCATTCATCTAAAACGTTTCCTAGAAAAACTTTAAAAAGTCAATAATCTGGAGAGTTTTTGTAAGATGTTTCTTCCATCAACCAACGAAGAAACACATTGGTACTTTCCCATGATGAGTGAGTGCTTCAGGATCTCTTGCACTTACATGTGCAGCAGAGTACAGCAATGGAAGCATGCTGGGCTCATAACCCAGAGGTAGGCAGATTGAAACTATCCTCTGCTGTATGCTTTTTTTTTTTTGTTAATTAAAGTAATCCAAAACTGGGATTGATATTTTGGCTCTTTTATTTTTACTTAAAGTACAATAACTTTTACCATTTTAATTTGTTTTAATAGTATATTGACAGTATTGTTTTCTTTCAAAAATCCACTTAATTTTCTTTACCCTATTATTAAAATGGTAATTGACAAAAACTAACTACATTGTCACCAGAAGAGCAATACAAAATGTACAAGTGATATATTAAAATCATCTTTCCAGCTTGAATTTCAATGATGCATTGGGGCAACGATTTTGTGAGAAACATCTTCACCCTTAAATAAAGATTTTCTTAATTCCTTACCTGTGTGCTAATTAGATATCACCTTGTTTTCACATTAAACAGACTTCCACATGAGAAAGCAGCAAGGATGCAGTGGCGTTAATGTTTCCTGGTGTCAACCTGTATTATTTCAGTAGACATTGAAATGAGGATGCATCTTGCTGCCTTTCCAATGAAGCAAGTTTAATTTAGTAATAGGTGAAAAACCATCCCTACAAAGGTGTTAATCAGAGACTTGGCTTTGTGGACACTTTTCAGAGAACAAATTTGTTAGCATAAAAATAAAGCCAGAAAATGAAGAGCTGTTTAATCACTCAAATGGATTTTTTTGCCAGCATATTTCTTTTTCTCTGCAACCCACTGCTAAATTGTGCATCCTAGCTGTTTTTATAAAATCAGTGATTCAAATCTAACTCTGATTACATCAGAGAAGGCCAGGTACCCTACACCATAACAGGGGGTTTGAAATTTTGACTTGTCTACTTAAAGATCACCAAAATCTGATAACAAGGTCATTTACGTACCTGGGTGGGATTGAACCACCAACCTTTTGGTTAATAGCCGTACACACTAACTGATTGCGCCACAGAGACACATTGTGAAAGTATATACTGACAAGGGCTAATAAGCATTCATCTAAAACGTTTCCTAGAAAAACTTTAAAAAGTCAATAATCTGGAGAGTTTTTGTAAGATGTTTCTTCCATCAACCAACGAAGAAACACATTGGTACTTTCCCATGATGAGTGAGTGCTTCAGGATCTCTTGCACTTACATGTGCAGCAGAGTACAGCAATGGAAGCATGCTGGGCTCATAACCCAGAGGTAGGCAGATTGAAACTATCCTCTGCTGTATGCTTTGTTTTTTTTGTTAATTAAAGTAATCCAAAACTGGGATTGATATTTTGGCTCTTTTATTTTTACTTAAAGTACAATAACTTTTACCATTTTAATTTGTTTTAATAGTATATTGACAGTATTGTTTTCTTTCAAAAATCCACTTAATTTTCTTTACCCTATTATTAAAATGGTAATTGACAAAAACTAACTACATTGTCACCAGAAGAGCAATACAAAATGTACAAGTGATATATTAAAATCATCTTTCCAGCTTGAATTTCAATGATGCATTGGGGCAACGATTTTGTGAGAAACATCTTCACCCTTAAATAAAGATTTTCTTAATTCCTTACCTGTGTGCTAATTAGATATCACCTTGTTTTCACATTAAACAGACTTCCACATGAGAAAGCAGCAAGGATGCAGTGGCGTTAATGTTTCCTGGTGTCAACCTGTATTATTTCAGTAGACATTGAAATGAGGATGCATCTTGCTGCCTTTCCAATGAAGCAAGTTTAATTTAGTAATAGGTGAAAAACCATCCCTACAAAGGTGTTAATCAGAGACTTGGCTTTGTGGACACTTTTCAGAGAACAAATTTGTTAGCATAAAAATAAAGCAAGAAAATGAAGAGCTGTTTAATCACGCAATTTGATTTTTTTGCCAGCATATTTCTTTTTCTCTGCAACCCACTGCTAAATTGTGCTTCCTAGATGTTTTTATAAAATCACTGAATCAAATCTAACTCTGATTACATCAGAGAAGGCCAGGTACCCTACACCATAACAGGGGGTATGAAATTTGACTTGTCTACTTAAAGATCACCAAAATCTGATAACAAGGTCAATTAGGTCACTGGGTGGGATTGAACCACCAATGTTTTGGTTAATAGCCGTACATACTAACTGATTGCGCCACAGAGACACTTTGCAAAAGTTCATACTGACAAAGGCTAATAAGCATTCATCTAAAACGTTTCCTAGAAAAACTTTAAAAAGTCAATAATCTGGAGAGTTTTTGTAAGATGTTTCTTCCATCAACCAACGAAGAAACACATTGGTACTTTCCCATGATGAGTGAGTGCTTCAGGATCTCTTACATGTGCAGCAGAGTACTGCAATGGAAGCATGCTGGGCCCATAACCCAGAGGTAGGCAGACTGAAACTATCCTCTGCTATATGCATTTTTTTTTGTTAATTAAAGTAATCCAAAACTGGGATTGATATTTTGGCTCTTTTATTTTTACTTAAAGTACAATAACTTTTACCATTTTAATTTGTTTTAATAGTATATTGACAGTATTGTTTTCTTTCAGAAATCCACTTTATTTTCTTTACCCTATTATTAAAATGGTAATTGACAAAAACAAACTACATTGTCACCAGAAGAGCAATACAAAATGTACAAGTGATATATTAAAATCATCTTTCCAGCTTGAATTTCAATGATGCATTGGGGCAACGATTTTGTGAGAAACATCTTCACCCTTAAATAAAGATTTTCTTAATTCCTTACCTGTGTGCTAATTAGATATCACCTTGTTTTCACATTAAACAGACTTCCACATGAGAAAGCAGCAAGGATGCAGTGGCGTTAATGTTTCCTGGTGTCAACCTGTATTATTTCAGTAGACATTGAAATGAGGATGCATCTTGCTGCCTTTCCAATGAAGCAAGTTTAATTTAGTAATAGGTGAAAAACCATCCCTACAAAGGTGTTAATCAGAGACTTGGCTTTGTGGACACTTTTCAGAGAACAAATTTGTTAGCATAAAAATAAAGCCAGAAAATGAAGAGCTGTTTAAGCTGCATTCTCATGTGGAAGTCTGTTTAATGTGAAAACAAGGTGATATCTAATTAGCACACAGGTAAGGAATTAAGAAAATCTTTATTTAAGGGTGAAGATGTTTCTCACAAAATCGTTGCCCCAATGCATCATTGAAATTCAAGCTGGAAAGATGATTTTAATATATCACTTGTACATTTTGTATTGCTCTTCTGGTGACAATGTAGTTTGTTTTTGTCAATTACCATTTTAATAATAGGGTAAAGAAAATGAAGTGGATTTCTGAAAGAAAACAATACTGTCAATATACTATTAAAACAAATTAAAATTGTAAAAGTTATTGTACTTTAAGTAAAAATAAAAGAGCCAAAATATCAATCCCAGTTTTGGATTACTTTAATTAACAAAAAAAAATGCATATAGCAGAGGATAGTTTCAATCTGCCTACCTCTGGCTTATGGGCCCAGCATGCTTCCATTGCAGTACTCTGCTGCACATGTAAGTGCAAGAGATCCTGAAGCACTCACTCATCATGGGAAAGTACCAATGTGTTTCTTCGTTGGTTGATGGAAGAAACATCTTACAAAAACTCTCCAGATTATTGACTTTTTAAAGTTTTTCTAGGAAACGTTTTAGATGAATGCTTATTAGCCTTTGTCAGTATAAACTTTTGCAAAGTGTCTCTGTGGCGCAATCAGTTAGTATGTATGGCTATTAACCAAAAGGTTGGTGGTTCAATCCCACCCAGGGACCTAATTGACCTTGTTATCAGATTTTGGTGATCTTAAGTAGGCAAGTCAAATTTCATACCCCCTGTTATGGTGTAGGGTACCTGGCCTTCTCTGATTTAATCAGAGTTAGATTTGATTCAGTGATTTTATAAAAACATCTAGGAAGCACAATTTAGCAGTGGGTTGCAGAGAAAAAGAAATATGCTGGCAAAAAAATCAAATTGCGTGATTAAACAGCTCTTCATTTTCTGGCTTTATTTTTATGCTAACAAATTTGTTCTCTGAAAAGTGTCCACAAAGCCAAGTCTCTGATTAACACCTTTGTAGGGATGGTTTTTCACCTATTACTAAATTAAACTTGCTTCATTGGAAAGGCAGCAAGATGCATCCTCATTTCAATGTCTACTGAAATAATACAGGTTGACACCAGGAAACATTAACGCCACTGCATCCTTGCTGCTTTCTCATGTGGAAGTCTGTTTAATGTGAAAACAAGGTGATATCTAATTAGCACACAGGTAAGAAATTACGAAAATATTTAAGGATGAAGATGTTTCTCACAAAATCGTTGCCCAAATGCATCATTGAAATTCAAGCTGGAAATATGATTTTAATATATCACTTGTACATTTTGTATTGCTCTTCTGGTGACAATGTAGTTTGTTTTTGTCAATTACCATTTTAATAATAGGGTAAAGAAAATGAAGTGGATTTTTGAAAGAAAACAATACTGTCAATATACTATTAAAACAAATTAAAATGGTAAAAGTTATTGTACTTTAAGTAAAAATAAAAGAGCCAAAATATCAATCCCAGTTTTGGATCACTTTAATTAACAAAAAAAAAAGCATACAGCAGAGGACAGTTTCAATCTGCCTACCTCTGGGTTATGAGCCCAGCATGCTTCCATTGCTGTACTCTGCTGCACATGTAAGTGCAAGAGATCCTGAAGCACTCACTCATCATGGGAAAGTACCAATGTGTTTCTTCGTTGGTTGATGGAAGAAACATCTTACAAAAACTCTCCAGATTATTGACTTTTTAAAGTTTTTCTAGGAAACGTTTTAGATGAATGCTTATTAGCCCTTGTCAGTATATACTTTCGCAATGTGTCTCTGTGGCGCAATCAGTTAGTGTGTACGGCTATTAACCAAAAGGTTGGTGGTTCAATCCCACCCAGGTACGTAATTGACCTTGTTATCAGATTTTGGTGATCTTTAAGTAGACAAGTCAAAATTTCAAACCCCCTGTTATGGTGTAGGGTACCTGGCCTTCTCTGATGTAATCAGAGTTAGATTTGATTCAGTGATTTTATAAAAACAGCTAGGAAGCACAATTTAGCAGTGGGTTGCAGAGAAAAAGAAATATGCTGGCAAAAAAATCCATTTGAGTGATTAAACAGCTCTTCATTTTCTGGCTTTATTTTTATGCTAACAAATTTGTTCTCTGAAAAGTGTCCACAAAGCCAAGTCTCTGATTAACACCTTTGTAGGGATGGTTTTTCACCTATTACTAAATTAAACTTGCTTCATTGGAAAGGCAGCAAGATGCATCCTCATTTCAATGTCTACTGAAATAATACAGGTTGACACCAGGAAACATTAACGCCACTGCATCCTTGCTGCTTTCTCATGTGGAAGTCTGTTTAATGTGAAAACAAGGTGATATCTAATTAGCACACAGGTAAGGAATTAAGAAAATCTTTATTTAAGGGTGAAGATGTTTCTCACAAAATCGTTGCCCCAATGCATCATTGAAATTCAAGCTGGAAAGATGATTTTAATATATCACTTGTACATTTTGTATTGCTCTTCTGGTGACAATGTAGTTTGTTTTTGTCAATTACCATTTTAATAATAGGGTAAAGAAAATGAAGTGGATTTTTGAAAGAAAACAATACTGTCAATATACTATTAAAACAAATTAAAATGGTAAAAGTTATTGTACTTTAAGTAAAAATAAAAGAGCCAAAATATCAATCCCAGTTTTGGATCACTTTAATTAACAAAAAAAAAAGCATACAGCAGAGGATAGTTTCAATCTGCCTACCTCTGGGTTATGAGCCCAGCATGCTTCCATTGCTGTACTCTGCTGCACATGTAAGTGCAAGAGATCCTGAAGCACTCACTCATCATGGGAAAGTACCAATGTGTTTCTTCGTTGGTTGATGGAAGAAACATCTTACAAAAACTCTCCAGATTATTGACTTTTTAAAGTTTTTCTAGGAAACGTTTTAGATGAATGCTTATTAGCCCTTGTCAGTATATACTTTCGCAACGTGTCTCTGTGGCGCAATCAGTTAGTGTGTACGGCTATTAACCAAAAGGTTGGTGGTTCAATCCCACCCAGGTACGTAATTGACCTTGTTATCATATTTTGGTGATCTTTAAGTAGACAAGTCAAAATTTCAAACCCCCTGTTATGGTGTAGGGTACCTGGCCTTCTCTGATGTAATCAGAGTTAGATTTGATTCAGTGATTTTATAAAAACAGCTAGGAAGCACAATTTAGCAGTGGGTTGCAGAGAAAAAGAAATATGCTGGCAAAAAAATCCATTTGAGTGATTAAACAGCTCTTCATTTTCTGGCTTTATTTTTATGCTAACAAATTTGTTCTCTGAAAAGTGTCCACAAAGCCAAGTCTCTGATTAACACCTTTCTAGGGATGGTTTTTCACCTATTACTAAATTAAACTTGCTTCATTGGAAAGGCAGCAAGATGCATCCTCATTTCAATGTCTACTGAAATAATACAGGTTGACACCAGGAAACATTAACGCCACTGCATCCTTGCTGCTTTCTCATGTGGAAGTCTGTTTAATGTGAAAACAAGGTGATATCTAATTAGCACACAGGTAAGGAATTAAGAAAATCTTTATTTAAGGGTGAAGATGTTTCTCACAAAATCGTTGCCCCAATGCATCATTGAAATTCAAGCTGGAAAGATGATTTTAATATATCACTTGTACATTTTGTATTGCTCTTCTGGTGACAATGTAGTTTGTTTTTGTCAATTACCATTTTAATAATAGGGTAAAGAAAATGAAGTGGATTTTTGAAAGAAAACAATACTGTCAATATACTATTAAAACAAATTAAAATGGTAAAAGTTATTGTACTTTAAGTAAAAATAAAAGAGCCAAAATATCAATCCCAGTTTTGGATCACTTTAATTAACAAAAAAAAAAAGCATACAGCAGAGGATAGTTTCAATCTGCCTACCTCTGGGTTATGAGCCCAGCATGCTTCCATTGCTGTACTCTGCTGCACATGTAAGTGCAATAGATCCTGAAGCACTCACTCATCATGGGAAAGTACCAATGTGTTTCTTTGTTGGTTGATGGAAGAAACATCTTACAAAAACTCTCCAGATTATTGACTTTTTAAAGTTTTTCTAGGAAACGTTTTAGATGAATGCTTATTAGCCTTTGTCAGTATAAACTTTTGCAAAGTGTCTCTGTGGCGCAATCAGTTAGTATGTACGGCTATTAACCAAAAGGTTGGTGGTTCAATCCCACCCAGGGACCTAATTGACCTTGTTATCAGATTTTGGTGATCTTTAAGTAGACAAGTCAAATTTCATACCCCCTGTTATGGTGTAGGGTACCTGGCCTTCTCTGATGTAATCAGAGTTAGATTTGATTCAATGATTTTATAAAAACATCTAGGAAGCACAATTTAGCAGTGGGTTGCAGAGAAAAAGAAATATGCTGGCAAAAAAATCAAATTGCGTGATTAAACAGCTCTTCATTTTCTGGCTTTATTTTTATGCTAACAAATTTGTTCTCTGAAAAGTGTCCACAAAGCCAAGTCTCTGATTAACACCTTTGTAGGGATGGTTTTTCACCTATTACTAAATTAAACTTGCTTCATTGGAAAGGCAGCAAGATGCATCCTCATTTCAATGTCTACTGAAATAATACAGGTTGACACCAGGAAACATTAACGCCACTGCATCCTTGCTGCTTTCTCATGTGGAAGTCTGTTTAATGTGAAAACAAGGTGATATCTAATTAGCACACAGGTAAGAAATTACGAAAATCTTTATTTAAGGGTGAAGATGTTTCTCACAAAATCGTTGCCCCAATGCATCATTGAAATTCAAGCTGGAAAGATGATTTTAATATATCACTTGTACATTTTGTATTGCTCTTCTGGTGACAATGTAGTTTGTTTTTGTCAATTACCATTTTAATAATAGGGTAAAGAAAATGAAGTGGATTTTTGAAAGAAAACAATACTGTCAATATACTATTAAAACAAAATAAATGGTAAAAGTTATTGTACTTTAAGTAAAAATAAAAGAGACAAAATATCAATCCCAGTTTTGGATTACTTTAATTAACAAAAAAAAATGCATATAGCAGAGGATAGTTTCAATCTGCCTACCTCTGGCTTATGGGCCCAGCATGCTTCCATTGCAGTACTCTGCTGCACATGTAAGTGCAAGAGATCCTGAAGCACTTACTCATCATGGGAAAGTACCAATGTGTTTCTTCGTTGGTTGATGGAAGAAACATCTTACAAAAACTCTCCAGATTATTGACTTTTTAAAGTTTTTCTAGGAAACGTTTTAGATGAATGCTTATTAGCCTTTGTCAGTATGAACTTTTGAAAATTATCTCTGTGGCGCAATCAGTTAGCATGTATGGCTATTAACCAAAAGGTTGGTGGTTCAATCCCACACAGGGACGTAATTGACCTTGTTATCAGATTTTGGTGATCTTTAAGCAGACAAGTCAAATTTCATACCCCCTGTTATGGTGTAGGGCACCTGGCCTTCTCTGATGTAATCAGAGTTAGATTTGATTCAGTGATTTTATAAAAACATCTAGGAAGCACAATTTAGCAGTGGGTTGCAGAGAAAAAGAAATATGCTGGCAAAAAAATCAAATTGCGTGATTAAACAGCTCTTCATTTTCTGGCTTTATTTTTATGCTAACAAATTTGTTCTCTAAAAAGTGTCCACAAAGCCAAGTCTCTGATTAACACCTTTGTAGGGATGGTTTTTCACCTATTACTAAATTAAACTTGCTTCATTGGAAAGGCAGCAAGATGCATCCTCATTTCAATGTCTACTGAAATAATACAGGTTGACACCAGGAAACATTAACGCCACTGCATCCTTGCTGCTTTCTCATGTGGAAGTCTGTTTAATATGAAAACAAGGTGATATCTAATTAGCACACAGGTAAGGAATTAAGAAAATCTTTATTTAAGGGTGAAGATGTTTCTCACAAAATCGTTGCCCCAATGCATCATTGAAATTCAAGCTGGAAAGATGATTTTAATATATCACTTGTACATTTTGAATTGCTCTTCTGGTGACAATGTAGTTTGTTTTTGTCAATTACCATTTAAATAATAGGGTAAAGAAAATTAAGTGGATTTTTGAAAGAAAACAATACTGTCAATATACTATTAAAACAAATTAAAATGGTAAAAGTTATTGTACTTTAAGTAAAAATAAAAGAGCCAAAATATCAATCCCAGTTTTGGATTACTTTAATTAACAAACAAAAAAATGCATATAGCAGAGAATAGTTTCAATCTGCCTACCTCTGGGTTATGGGCCAAGCATGCTTCCATTGCTGTACTCTGCTGCACATGTAAGTGCAAGAGATACTGAAGCACTCACTCATCATGGGAAAGTACCAATGTGTTTCTTCGTTGGTTGATGGAAGAAACATCTTACAAAAACTCTCCAGATTATTGACTTTTTAAAGTTTTTCTAGGAAACGTTTTAGATGAATGCTTATTAGCCCTTGTCAGTATATACTTTCACAATGTGTCTCTGTGGCGCAATCAGTTAGTGTGTACGGCTATTAACCAAAAGGTTGGTGGTTCAATCCCACCCAGGTACGTAATTGACCTTGTTATCAGATTTTGGTGATCTTTAAGTAGACAAGTCAAAATTTCAAACCCCCTGTTATGGTGTAGGGTACCTGGCCTTCTCTGATGTAATCAGAGTTAGATTTGATTCAGTGATTTTATAAAAACAGCTAGGAAGCACAATTTAGCAGTGGGTTGCAGAGAAAAAGAAATATGCTGGCAAAAAAAACCATTTGAGTGATTAGGATGCAGTGGCGTTAATGTTTCCTGGTGTCAACCTGTATTATTTCAGTAGACATTGAAATGAGGATGCATCTTGCTGCCTTTCCAATGAAGCAAGTTTAATTTAGTAATAGGTGAAAAACCATCCCTACAAAGGTGTTAATCAGAGACTTGGCTTTGTGGACACTTTTCAGAGAACAAATTTGTTAGCATAAAAATAAAGCCAGAAAATGAAGAGCTGTTTAATCACTCAAATGGATTTTTTTGCCAGCATATTTCTTTTTCTCTGCAACCCAATGCTAAATTGTGCTTCCTAGCTGTTTTTATAAAATCACTGAATCAAATCTAACTCTGATTACATCAGAGAAGGCCAGGTACCCTACACCATAACAGGGGGTTTGAAATTTTGACTTGTCTACTTAAAGATCACCAAAATCTGATAACAAGGTCAATTACGTACCTGGGTGGGATTGAACCACCAACCTTTTGGTTAATAGCTGTATACACTAACTAATTGCGCCACAGAGACACATTGCGAAAGTATATACTGACAAGGGCTAATAAGCATTCATCTAAAACGTTTCCTAGAAAAACTTTAAAAAGTCAATAATCTGGAGAGTTTTTGTAAGATGTTTCTTCCATCAACCAACGAAGAAACACATTGGTACTTTCCCATGATGAGTGAGTGCTTCAGGATCTCTTGCACTTACATGTGCAGCAGAGTACAGCAATGGAAGCATGCTGGGCTCATAACCCAGAGGTAGGCAGATTGAAACTATCCTCTGCTGTATGCTTTTTTTTTTGTTAATTAAAGTGATCCAAAACTGGGATTGATATTTTGGCTCTTTTATTTTTACTTAAAGTACAATAACTTTTACCATTTTAATTTGTTTTAATAGTATATTGACAGTATTGTTTTCTTTCAAAAATCCACTTAATTTTCTTTACCCTATTATTAAAATGGTAATTGACAAAAACTAACTACATTGTCACCAGAAGAGCAATACAAAATGCACAAGTGATATATTAAAATCATCTTTCCAGCTTGAATTTCAATGATGCATTGGGGCAACGATTTTGTGAGAAACATCTTCACCCTTAAATAAAGATTTTCTTAAATCCTTACCTGTGTGCTAATTAGATATCACCTTGTTTTCACATTAAACAGACTTCCACATGAGAAAGCAGCAAGGAAGCAGTGGCGTTAATGTTTCCTGGTGTCAACCTGTATTATTTCAGTAGACATTGAAATGAGGATGCATCTTGCTGCCTTTCCAATGAAGCAAGTTTAATTTAGTAATAGGTGAAAAACCATCCCTACAAAGGTGTTAATCAGAGACTTGGCTTTGTGGACACTTTTCAGAGAACAAATTTGTTAGCATAAATATAAAGCCAGAAAATGAAGAGCTGTTTAATCACGCAATTTGATTTTTTTGCCAGCATATTTCTTTTTCTCTGCAACCCACTGCTAAATTGTGCTTCCTAGATGTTTTTATAAAATCACTGAATCAAATCTAACTCTGATTACATCAGAGAAGGCCAGGTACCCTACACCATAACAGGGGGTATGAAATTTGACTTGTCTACTTAAAGATCACCAAAATCTGATAACAAGGTCAATTATGTCCCTGGGTGGGATTGAACCACCAACCTTTTGGTTAATAGCCATACATACTAACTGATTGCGCCACAGAGACACTTCGCAAAAGTTCCTACTGACAAAGGCTAATAAGCATTCATCTAAAACGTTTCCTAGAAAAACTTTAAAAAGTCAATAATCTGGAGAGTTTTTGTAAGATGTTTCTTCCATCAACCAACGAACAAACACATTGGTACTTTCCCATGATGAGTGAGTGCTTCAGGATCTCTTGCACTTACATGTGCAGCAGAGTACTGCAATGGAAGCATGCTGGGCCCATAAGCCAGAGGTAGGCAGATTGAAACTATCCTCTGCTATATGCATTTTTTTTGTTAATTAAAGTAATCCAAAACTGGGATTGATATTTTGGCTCTTTTATTTTTACTTAAAGTACAATAACTTTTACCATTTTAATTTGTTTTAATAGTATATTGACAGTATTGTTTTCTTTCAAAAATCCACTTCATTTTCTTTACCCTATTATTAAAATGGTAATTGACCAAAATAAACTACATTGTCACCAGAAGAGCAATACAAAATGTACAAGTGATATATTAAAATCATCTTTCCAGCTTGAATTTCAATGATGCATTGGGGCAACGATTTTGTGAGAAACATCTTCACCCTTAAATAAAGATTTTCTTAATTCCTTACCTGTGTGCTAATTAGATATCACCTTGTTTTCACATTAAACAGACTTCCACATGAGAAAGCAGCAAGGATGCAGTGGCGTTAATGTTTCCTGGTGTCAACCTGTATTATTTCAGTAGACATTGAAATGAGGATGCATCTTGCTGCCTTTCCAATGAAGCAAGTTTAATTTAGTAATAGGTGAAAAACCATCCCTACAAAGGTGTTAATCAGAGACTTGGCTTTGTGGACACTTTTCAGAGAACAAATTTGTTAGCATAAAAATAAAGCCAGAAAATGAAGAGCTGTTTAATCACGCAATTTGATTTTTTTGCCAGCATATTTCTTTTTCTCTGCAACCCACTGCTAAATTGTGCTTCCTAGGTGTTTTTATAAAATCACTGAATCAAATCTAACTCTGATTACATCAGAGAAGGCCAGGTACCCTACACCATAACAGGGGGTATGAAATTTGACTTGTCTACTTAAAGATCACCAAAATCTGATAACAAGGTCAATTAGGTACCTGGGTGGGATTGAACCACCAACCTTTTGGTTAATAGCCATACATACTAACTGATTGCGCCACAGAGACACTTTGCAAAAGTACATACTGACAAATGCTAATAAGCATTCATCTAAAACGTTTCCTAGAAAAACTTAAAAAAGTCAATAATCTGGAGAGTTTTTGTAAGATGTTTCTTCTATCAACCAACGAAGAAACATATTGGTACTTTCCCATGATGAGTGAGTGCTTCAGGATCTCTTGCACTTACATGTGCAGCAGAGTACAGCAATGGAAGCATGCTGGGCTCATAACCCAGAGGTAGGCAGATTGAAACTATCCTCTGCTATATGCATTTTTTTTTGTTAATTAAAGTAATCCAAAACTGGGATTGATATTTTGGCTCTTTTATTTTTACTTAAAGTACAATAACTTTTACCATTTATTTTGTTTTAATAGTATATTGACAGTATTGTTTTCTTTCAAAAATCCACTTCATTTTCTTTACCCTATTATTAAAATGGTAATTGACAAAAACAAACTACATTGTCACCAGAAGAGCAATACAAATGTACAAGTGATATATTAAAATCATCTTTCCAGCTTGAATTTCAATGATGCATTGGGGCAACGATTTTGTGAGAAACATCTTCACCCTTAAATAAAGATTTTCGTAATTTCTTACCTGTGTGCTAATTAGATATCACCTTGTTTTCACATTAAACAGACTTCCACATGAGAAAGCAGCAAGGATGCAGTGGCGTTAATGTTTCCTGGTGTCAACCTGTATTATTTCAGTAGACATTGAAATGAGGATGCATCTTGCTGCCTTTCCAATGAAGCAAGTTTAATTTAGTAATAGGTGAAAAACCATCCCTACAAAGGTGTTAATCAGAGACTTGGCTTTGTGGACACTTTTCAGAGAACAAATTTGTTAGCATAAAAATAAAGCCAGAAAATGAAGAGCTGTTTAATCACGCAATTTGATTTTTTTGCCAGCATATTTCTTTTTCTCTGCAACCCACTGCTAAATTGTGCTTCCTAGGTGTTTTTATAAAATCACTGAATCAAATCTAACTCTGATTACATCAGAGAAGGCCAGGTACCCTACACCATAACAGGGGGTATGAAATTTGACTTGTCTACTTAAAGATCACCAAAATCTGATAACAAGGTCAATTAGGTACCTGGGTGGGATTGAACCACCAACCTTTTGGTTAATAGCCATACATACTAACTGATTGCGCCACAGAGACACTTTGCAAAAGTTCCTACTGACAAAGGCTAATAAGCATTCATCTAAAACGTTTAATAGAAAAACTTTAAAAAGTCAATAATCTGGAGAGTTTTTGTAAGATGTTTCTTCCATCAACCAACAAAGAAACACATTGGTACTTTCCCATGATGAGTGAGTGCTTCAGGATCTCTTGCACTTACATGTGCAGCAGAGTACTGCAATGGAAGCATGCTGGGCCCATAACCCAGAGGTAGGCAGATTGAAACTATCCTCTGCTATATGCATTTTTTTTTGTTAATTAAAGTAATCCAAAACTGGGATTGATATTTTGGCTCTTTTATTTTTACTTAAAGTACAATAACTTTTACCATTTTAATTTGTTTTAATAGTATATTGACAGTATTGTTTTCTTTCAAAAATCCACTTCATTTTCTTTACCCTATTATTAAGATGGTAATTGACAAAAACAAACTACATTGTCACCAGAAGAGCAATACAAAATGTACAAGTGATATATTAAAATCATCTTTCCAGCTTGAATTTCAATGATGCATTGGGGCAACGATTTTGTGAGAAACATATTCACCCTATAATAAAGATTTTCTTAATTCCTTACCTGTGTGCTAATTAGATATCACCTTGTTTTCACATTAAACAGACTTCCACATGAGAAAGCAGCAAGGATGCAGTGGCGTTAATGTTTCCTGGTGTCAACCTGTATTATTTCAGTAGACATTGAAATGAGGATGCATCTTGCTGCCTTTCCAATGAAGCAAGTTTAATTTAGTAATAGGTGAAAAACCATCCCTACAAAGGTGTTAATCAGAGACTTGGCTTTGTGGACACTTTTCAGAGAACAAATTTGTTAGCATAAAAATAAAGCCAGAAAATGAAGAGCTGTTTAATCACTCAAATGGATTTTTTTGCCAGCATATTTCTTTTTCTCTGCAACCCACTGCTAAATTGTGCTTCCTAGCTGTTTTTATAAAATCAGTGAATCAAATCTAACTCTGATTACATCAGAGAAGGCCAGGTACCCTACACCATAACAGGGGGTTTGAAATTTTGACTTGTCTACTTAAAGATCACCAAAATCTGATAACAAGGTCAATTACGTACCTGGGTGGGATTGAACCACCAACCTTTTGGTTAATAGCCGTACACACTAACTGATTGCGCCACAGAGACACATTGCGAAAGTATATACTGACAAGGGCTAATAAGCATTCATCTAAAACGTTTCCTAGAAAAACTTTAAAAAGTCAATAATCTGGAGAGTTTTTGTAAGATGTTTCTTCCATCAACCAACGAAGAAACACATTGGTACTTTCCCATGATGAGTGAGTGCTTCAGGATCTCTTGCACTTACATGTGCAGCAGAGTACAGCAATGGAAGCATGCTGGGCTCATAACCCAGAGGTAGGCAGATTGAAACTATCCTCTGCTGTATGCTTTTTTTTTTTTGTTAATTAAAGTAATCCAAAACTGGGATTGATATTTTGGCTCTTTTATTTTTACTTAAAGTACAATAACTTTTACCATTTTAATTTGTTTTAATAGTATATTGACAGTATTGTTTTCTTTCAAAAATCCACTTAATTTTCTTTACCCTATTATTAAAATGGTAATTGACAAAAACAAACTACATTGTCACCAGAAGAGCAATACAAATGTACAAGTGATATATTAAAATCATCTTTCCAGCTTGAATTTCAATGATGCATTGGGGCAACGATTTTGTGAGAAACATCTTCACCCTTAAATAAAGATTTTCGTAATTTCTTACCTGTGTGCTAATTAGATATCACCTTGTTTTCACATTAAACAGACTTCCATGTGAGAAAGCAGCAAGGATGCAGTGGCGTTAATGTTTCCTGGTGTCAACCTGTATTATTTCAGTAGACATTGAAATGAGGATGCATCTTGCTGCCTTTCCAATGAAGCAAGTTTAATTTAGTAATAGGTGAAAAACCATCCCTACAAAGGTGTTAATCAGAGACTTGGCTTTGTGGACACTTTTCAGAGAACAAATTTGTTAGCATAAAAATAAAGCCAGAAAATGAAGAGCTGTTTAATCACGCAATTTGATTTTTTTGCCAGCATATTTCTTTTTCTCTGCAACCCACTGCTAAATTGTGCTTCCTAGGTGTTTTTATAAAATCACTGAATCAAATCTAACTCTGATTACATCAGAGAAGGCCAGGTACCCTACACCATAACAGGGGGTATGAAATTTGACTTGTCTACTTAAAGATCACCAAAATCTGATAACAAGGTCAATTAGGTACCTGGGTGGGATTGAACCACCAACCTTTTGGTTAATAGCCATACATACTAACTGATTGCGCCACAGAGATACTTTGCAAAAGTTCCTACTGACAAAGGCTAATAAGCATTCATCTAAAACATTTCCTAGAAAAACTTTAAAAAGTCAATAATCTGGAGAGTTTTTGTAAGATGTTTCTTCCATCAACCAACAAAGAAACACATTGGTACTTTCCCATGATGAGTGAGTGCTTCAGGATCTCTTGCACTTACATGTGCAGCAGAGTACTGCAATGGAAGCATGCTGGGCCCATAACCCAGAGGTAGGCAGATTGAAACTATCCTCTGCTATATGCATTTTTTTTGTTAATTAAAGTAATCCAAAACTGGGATTGATATTTTGGCTCTTTTATTTTTACTTAAAGTACAATAACTTTTACCATTTTAATTTGTTTTAATAGTATATTGACAGTATTGTTTTCTTTCAAAAATCCACTTCATTTTCTTTACCCTATTATTAAAATGGTAATTGACAAAAACAAACTACATTGTCACCAGAAGAGCAATACAAAATGTACAAATGATATATTAAAATCATCTTTCCAGCTTGAATTTCAATGACGCATTGGGGCAACGATTTTGTGAGAAACATATTCACCCTATAATAAAGATTTTCTTAATTCCTTACCTGTGTGCTAATTAGATATCACCTTGTTTTCACATTAAACAGACTTCCACATGAGAAAGCAGCAAGGATGCAGTGGCGTTAATGTTTCCTGGTGTCAACCTGTATTATTTCAGTAGACATTGAAATGAGGATGCATCTTGCTGCCTTTCCAATGAAGCAAGTTTAATTTAGTAATAGGTGAAAAACCATCCCTACAAAGGTGTTAATCAGAGACTTGGCTTTGTGGACACTTTTCAGAGAACAAATTTGTTAGCATAAAAATAAAGCCAGAAAATGAAGAGCTGTTTAATCACTCAAATGGATTTTTTTGCCAGCATATTTCTTTTTCTCTGCAACCCACTGCTAAATTGTGCTTCCTAGCTGTTTTTATAAAATCACTGAATCAAATCTAACTCTGATTACATCAGAGAAGGCCAGGTACCCTAAACCATAACAGGGGGTTTGAAATTTTGACTTGTCTACTTAAAGATCACCAAAATCTGATAACAAGGTCAATTACGTACCTGGGTGGGATTGAACCACCAACCTTTTGGTTAATAGCCGTACACACTAACTGATTGCGCCACAGAGACACATTGCAAAAGTATATACTGACAAGGGCTAATAAGCATTCATCTAAAACGTTTCCTAGAAAAACTTTAAAAAGTCAATAATCTGGAGAGTTTTTGTAAGATGTTTCTTCCATCAACCAACGAAGAAACACATTGGTACTTTCCCATGATGAGTGAGTGCTTCAGGATCTCTTGCACTTACATGTGCAGCAGAGTACAGCAATGGAAGCATGCTGGGCTCATAACCCAGAGGTAGGCAGATTGAAACTATCCTCTGCTGTATGCTTTTTTTTTTTTGTTAATTAAAGTAATCCAAAACTGGGATTGATATTTTGGCTCTTTTATTTTTACTTAAAGTACAATAACTTTTACCATTTTAATTTGTTTTAATAGTATATTGACAGTATTGTTTTCTTTCAAAAATCCACTTAATTTTCTTTACCCTATTATTAAAATGGTAATTGACAAAAACTAACTACATTGTCACCAGAAGAGCAATACAAAATGTACAAGTGATATATTAAAATCATCTTTCCAGCTTGAATTTCAATGATGCATTGGGGCAACGATTTTGTGAGAAACATCTTCACCCTTAAATAAAGATTTTCTTAATTCCTTACCTGTGTGCTAATTAGATATCACCTTGTTTTCACATTAAACAGACTTCCACATGAGAAAGCAGCAAGGATGCAGTGGCGTTAATGTTTCCTGGTGTCAACCTGTATTATTTCAGTAGACATTGAAATGAGGATGCATCTTGCTGCCTTTCCAATGAAGCAAGTTTAATTTAGTAATAGGTGAAAAACCATCCCTACAAAGGTGTTAATCAGAGACTTGGCTTTGTGGACACTTTTCAGAGAACAAATTTGTTAGCATAAAAATAAAGCCAGAAAATGAAGAGCTGTTTAATCACTCAAATGGATTTTTTTGCCAGCATATTTCTTTTTCTCTGCAACCCACTGCTAAATTGTGCTTCCTAGCTGTTTTTATAAAATCAGTGATTCAAATCTAACTCTGATTACATCAGAGAAGGCCAGGTACCCTACACCATAACAGGGGGTTTGAAATTTTGACTTGTCTACTTAAAGATCACCAAAATCTGATAACAAGGTCAATTACGTACCTGGGTGGGATTGAACCACCAACCTTTTGGTTAATAGCCGTACACACTAACTGATTGCGCCACAGAGACACATTGTGAAAGTATATACTGACAAGGGCTAATAAGCATTCATCTAAAACGTTTCCTAGAAAAACTTTAAAAAGTCAATAATCTGGAGAGTTTTTGTAAGATGTTTCTTCCATCAACCAACGAAGAAACACATTGGTACTTTCCCATGATGAGTGAGTGCTTCAGGATCTCTTGCACTTACATGTGCAGCAGAGTACAGCAATGGAAGCATGCTGGGCTCATAACCCAGAGGTAGGCAGATTGAAACTATCCTCTGCTGTATGCTTTGTTTTTTTTGTTAATTAAAGTAATCCAAAACTGGGATTGATATTTTGGCTCTTTTATTTTTACTTAAAGTACAATAACTTTTACCATTTTAATTTGTTTTAATAGTATATTGACAGTATTGTTTTCTTTCAAAAATCCACTTCATTTTCTTTACCCTATTATTAAAATGGTAATTGACAAAAACTAACTACATTGTCACCAGAAGAGCAATACAAAATGTACAAGTGATATATTAAAATCATCTTTCCAGCTTGAATTTCAATGATGCATTGGGGCAACGATTTTGTGAGAAACATCTTCACCCTTAAGTAAAGATTTTCTTAATTCCTTACCTGTGTGCTAATTAGATATCACCTTGTTTTCACATTAAACAGACTTCCACATGAGAAAGCAGCAAGGATGCAGTGGCGTTAATGTTTCCTGGTGTCAACCTGTATTATTTCAGTAGACATTGAAATGAGGATGCATCTTGCTGCCTTTCCAATGAAGCAAGTTTAATTTAGTAATAGGTGAAAAACCATCCCTACAAAGGTGTTAATCAGAGACTTGGCTTTGTGGACACTTTTCAGAGAACAAATTTGTTAGCATAAAAATAAAGCCAGAAAATGAAGAGCTGTTTAATCACTCAAATGGATTTTTTTGCCAGCATATTTCTTTTTCTCTGCAACCCACTGCTAAATTGTGCATCCTAGCTGTTTTTATAAAATCAGTGATTCAAATCTAACTCTGATTACATCAGAGAAGGCCAGGTACCCTACACCATAACAGGGGGTTTGAAATTTTGACTTGTCTACTTAAAGATCACCAAAATCTGATAACAAGGTCAATTACGTACCTGGGTGGGATTGAACCACCAACCTTTTGGTTAATAGCCGTACACACTAACTGATTGCGCCACAGAGACACATTGTGAAAGTATATACTGACAAGGGCTAATAAGCATTCATCTAAAACGTTTCCTAGAAAAACTTTAAAAAGTCAATAATCTGGAGAGTTTTTGTAAGATGTTTCTTCCATCAACCAACGAAGAAACACATTGGTACTTTCCCATGATGAGTGAGTGCTTCAGGATCTCTTGCACTTACATGTGCAGCAGAGTACAGCAATGGAAGCATGCTGGGCTCATAACCCAGAGGTAGGCAGATTGAAACTATCCTCTGCTGTATGCTTTGTTTTTTTTGTTAATTAAAGTAATCCAAAACTGGGATTGATATTTTGGCTCTTTTATTTTTACTTAAAGTACAATAACTTTTACCATTTTAATTTGTTTTAATAGTATATTGACAGTATTGTTTTCTTTCAAAAATCCACTTAATTTTCTTTACCCTATTATTAAAATGGTAATTGACAAAAACTAACTACATTGTCACCAGAAGAGCAATACAAAATGTACAAGTGATATATTAAAATCATCTTTCCAGCTTGAATTTCAATGATGCATTGGGGCAACGATTTTGTGAGAAACATCTTCACCCTTAAATAAAGATTTTCTTAATTCCTTACCTGTGTGCTAATTAGATATCACCTTGTTTTCACATTAACAGACTTCCACATGAGAAAGCAGCAAGGATGCAGTGGCGTTAATGTTTCCTGGTGTCAACCTGTATTATTTCAGTAGACATTGAAATGAGGATGCATCTTGCTGCCTTTCCAATGAAGCAAGTTTAATTTAGTAATAGGTGAAAAACCATCCCTACAAAGGTGTTAATCAGAGACTTGGCTTTGTGGACACTTTTCAGAGAACAAATTTGTTAGCATAAAAATAAAGCCAGAAAATGAAGAGCTGTTTAATCACGCAATTTGATTTTTTTGCCAGCATATTTCTTTTTCTCTGCAACTTACTGCTAAATTGTGCTTCCTAGATGTTTTTATAAAATTACTGAATCAAATCTAACTCTGATTACATCAGAGAAGGCCAGGTACCCTACACCATAACAGGGGGTATGAAATTTGACTTGTCTACTTAAAGATCACCAAAATCTGATAACAAGGTCAATTATGTCCCTGGGTGGGATTGAACCACCAACCTTTTGGTTAATAGCCTTACACACTAACTGATTGCGCCACAGAGACACTTTGCAAAAGTACATACTGACAAATGCTAATAAGCATTCATCTAAAACGTTTCCTAGAAAAACTTAAAAAAGTCAATAATCTGGAGAGTTTTTGTAAGATGTTTCTTCCATCAACCAACGAAGAAACACATTGGTACTTTCCCATGATGAGTGAGTGCTTCAGGATCTCTTGCACTTACATGTGCAGCAGAGTACTGCAATGGAAGCATGCTGGGCCCATAACCCAGAGGTAGGCAGATTGAAACTATCCTCTGCTATATGCATTTTTTTTTGTTAATTAAAGTAATCCAAAACTGGGATTGATATTTTGGCTCTTTTATTTTTACTTAAAGTACAATAACTTTTACCATTTATTTTGTTTTAATAGTATATTGACAGTATTGTTTTCTTTCAAAAATCCACTTCATTTTCTTTACCCTATTATTAAAATGGTAATTGACAAAAACAAACTACATTGTCACCAGAAGAGCAATACAAAATGTACAAGTGATATATTAAAATCATCTTTCCAGCTTGAATTTCAATGATGCATTGGGGCAACGATTTTGTGAGAAACATCTTCACCCTTAAATAAAGATTTTCTTAATTCCTTACCTGTGTGCTAATTAGATATCACCCTGTTTTCACATTAAACAGACTTCCACATGAGAAAGCAGCAAGGATGCAGTGGCGTTAATGTTTCCTGGTGTCAACCTGTATTATTTCAGTAGACATTGAAATGAGGATGCATCTTGCTGCCTTTCCAATGAAGCAAGTTTAATTTAGTTATAGGTGAAAAACCATCCCTACAAAGGTGTTAATCAGAGACTTGGCTTTGTGGACACTTTTCAGAGAACAAATTTGTTAGCATAAAAATAAAGCCAGAAAATGAAGAGCTGTTTAATCACTCAAATGGATTTTTTTGCCAGCATATTTCTTTTTCTCTGCAACCCACTGCTAAATTGTGCTTCCTATCTGTTTTTATAAAATCACTGAATCAAATCTAACTCTGATTACATCAGAGAAGGCCAGGTACCCTACACCATAACAGGGGGTTTGAAATTTTGACTTGTCTACTTAAAGATCACCAAAATCTGATAACAATGTCAATTACGTACCTGGGTGGGATTGAACCACCAACCTTTTGGTTAATAGCCGTACACACTAACTGATTGCGCCACAGAGACACATTGCAAAAGTATATACTGACAAGGGCTAATAAGCATTCATCTAAAACGTTTCCTAGAAAAACTTTAAAAAGTCAATAATCTGGAGAGTTTTTGTAAGATGTTTCTTCCATCAACCAACGAAGAAACACATTGGTACTTTCCCATGATGAGTGAGTGCTTCAGGATCTCTTGCACTTACATGTGCAGCAGAGTACAGCAATGGAAGCATGCTGGGCTCATAACCCAGAGGTAGGCAGATTGAAACTATCCTCTGCTGTATGCTTTTTTTTTTGTTAATTAAAGTAATCCAAAACTGGGATTGATATTTTGGCTCTTTTATTTTTACTTAAAGTACAATAACTTTTACCATTTTAATTTGTTTTAATAGTATATTGACAGTATTGTTTTCTTTCAAAAATCCACTTAATTTTCTTTACCTTATTATTAAAATGGTAATTGACAAAAACTAACTACATTGTCACCAGAAGAGCAATACAAAATGTACAAGTGATATATTAAAATCATCTTTCCAGCTTGAATTTCAATGATGCATTGGGGCAACGATTTTGTGAGAAACATCTTCACCCTTAAATAAAGATTTTCTTAATTCCTTACCTGTGTGCTAATTAGATATCACCTTGTTTTCACATTAAACAGACTTCCACATGAGAAAGCAGCAAGGATGCAGTGGCGTTAATGTTTCCTGGTGTCAACCTGTATTATTTCAGTAGACATTGAAATGAGGATGCATCTTGCTGCCTTTCCAATGAAGCAAGTTTAATTTAGTAATAGGTGAAAAACCATCCCTACAAAGGTGTTAATCAGAGACTTGGCTTTGTGGACACTTTTCAGAGAACAAATTTGTTAGCATAAAAATAAAGCCAGAAAATGAAGAGCTGTTTAATCACGCAATTTGATTTTTTTGCCAGCATATTTTTTTTCTCTGCAACCCACTGCTAAATTGTGCTTCCTAGCTGTTTTTTATAAAATCACTGAATCAAATCTAACTCTGATTACATCAGAGAAGGCCAGGTACCCTACACAATAAGAGGGGGTTTGAAATTTTGACTTGTCTACTTAAATATCACCAAAATCTGATCACAAGGTCAATTACGTTCCTGGGTGGGATTGAACCACCAACCTTTTGGTTAATAACCTTACACACTAACCAATTGCACCACAGAGACACTTTGCAAGAAGTACATACTGACAAAGGCTAATAAGCATTCATCAAGAACGTTTCCTAGAAAAACTTTAAAAAGTCAATAATCTGGAGAGTTTTTGTAAGATGTTTCTTCCATCAACCAATGAAGAAACACATTGGTACTTTCCCATGATGAGTGAGTGCTTCAGGATCTCTTGCACTTACATGTGCAGCAGAGTACTGCAATGGAAGCATGCTGGGCCCATAACCCAGAGATCGGCAGATTGAAACTATCCTTTGCTATATGCATTTTTTTTGTTAATTAAAGTAATCCAAAACTGGGATTGATATTTTTGCTCTTTTATTTTTACTTAAAGTACAATAACTTTTACCATTTTAATTTGTTATAATAGTATATTGACAGTATTGTTTTCTTTCAAAAATCCACTTAATTTTCTTTACCCTATTATTAAAATGGTAATTGACAAAAACAAACTACATTGTCACCAGAAGAGCAATACAAAATGTACAAGTGATATATTAAAATCATCTTTCCAGCTTGAATTTCAATGATGCATTGGGGCAACGATTTTGTGAGAAACATCTTCACCCTTAAATAAAGATTTTCTTAATTCCTTACCTGTGTGCTAATTAGATATCACCTTGTTTTCACACAATGTTGCGACAATGTAACCCTATTTGCAAAATAGTACTAAATAAGTTTGTCGATGTAAGACATTTGCAAAGGCGCAAACAAAACACGCTGGAAAATGCAACTGAATCTGTTTTTGGAGGTTAGAATAGATGCAGGATCAAGTAGCTCAATGGGTAGGGTGTTTGATTAGAATTCAACAGGTTATAGATTTGAATCCTGGGTATGATAGTTTGAGGTGTTATTTAATAAAGTATGTTTATATATTAGTCACACATGGCTTACTTGTACAAATGGCATGTCACCAGTTAGTGCTGACTGCTGATATGCCATTTGCACAAACACGCCATGTGTGACTGTATATGCATTTAAGGAGGGCACCCCGGCAATACCACAAACCATTGAGTGTCAAGTATACTAGATATATCTTCATATCTCATGTGCTTTCTCTGAGACCAATCTTGTTATGCCCCTTCCCCACAAGGCATGCGCCTTTTGTCCATATTGCAAAAATGGGGAGGGGAGGGGGGGGGCATATAATTCTCTGTCACAGGGCACCAAAAAGTCTAGTTATGGCTCTGGTATGCATTATGTAATCTGGCAGACCATATCTCCAACACTGGCTGGTTGGAATAGAAATCCGGTTATCTATATGAGCAAATGACCATCAACGATTTACTCTCAAACACTAGAAAATGGACAAACATGGTCCCCTAAACAAATTGGTTAAATTTTGGGTTTAACCAATTTGTGTAATGACCATTTTTGACCACTTTTCTAGTGTTTGGGAGCAAATGGTTAATTGACATTTGCTACTATACATTACCAGATTTTCATTCCATCCATCCAGACTGGATAGATAGCCTGACAGGTAATTGTGTAGTGTACGCCCAGGATAACTGTCAGTTGTGCTTTCTTTTATGACGGCACATAAATGGGTGGGCAGATCCAGAGCAAGCACTGCCCACTCATGCATAGTTGTCAACTGATGTGAAGTTCCAGGGGGCAATCTCAGTTATAAAGAAAAGTATCTGGAAATTGTCCCTAGTTTAAAAAAAAAAATTAAAAAAAAATTGATCAACTCCATTTATTTAGTATGATATCCCAGCAGTCAGAACAACATACTTTATTAAATAACACATCTCAAACTACCATACCCAGGATTCAAACCTATAACCTGTTGAATTCTAATCAAACACCCTACCTATTGAGCTATTTGATCCTGCATAAAAATCGTGAACATTATATGAAGCTATTGGTACTTTGCAAAAAAAAAGTATCAGCATTACAACGCAGCAGATCCATGCAGTTTGCAGCCACACACTACATGTATCTGCTCAGCCACAATGCTGATTATTTCTTCACAAAGTACAAGGTGAGCTCCAAACAGAATTCTCTAGCTTAGAATTATACCTTTCTATGCCAAACCTAGAAGTCGGGCCCCCCACCCTGGGATCCCCCAGAGGGAGGCCTGCACCGTCATGCGGCAGGCTTGTCCGTTTTGGAAGCAGGCTGATGGGCAGCCCAGGCTTGCTTCAGTCTGGGCTTGGCAGGTCTGGAAGCGTGAGCTTGCTTTGGGTATGCCTGACCTTGGGTACGCTTTACCTGAGGGATGAAAGGGCCAAGGGAAAGTACTTTTAGCCTTCTGCGTGGTAGGAGTCATACGAGGTAGGCAAGCTGTTTTAGCAGTAGCCAGATCAGCTACAATCTTATTGAGGTCTTCTCCAAAGAGAGTGTCTCCCTTGAAAGGAAGCACCTCCAGGGTTTTCTTGGAATCCATATCCACCGACCAGGATCTCAAACAGCTGTATAAAGTATTACCTTGGAACTGGCTCTCCACTCCCCATTATCTGGTTATCATGGCTTCCTCCGCCAGTGTCCAGACTCGCTTGCTGAAGCTCGGCCACTTCTTCCTAGCAGCAGGCTCCTGGATCACTGGGCAGCAGAGGTGCTTGGGAGCCGGAAGGGGGCGGAGCAATCAGGCAGGCAGTTGCAGTGCTGCCCAGCTATCTGTGGTGTGAGAAGAAGCAGGGGCACCCCACCGCTGGCAGTGCTGCAGCTAGCGGTGGTGGCAGCGGCGAGGCTGCTGGGCTGGGTCTTGAAAAAGGTGGAAAGAAGGGTGTTATGGCATGGAATGTACAAACTGCGAGACCCTGCTGGTAGCGCCTTTGTCTATTTAGTAGGAAGGGCACGTAACAGCCGGGGGGCAATGGAGGAAGCCCCTTTAGGGCTGGAGCCCCTTCAGGGCTGGAGCCCGGCGGCAACTGACTCCGTTGTCTCTGGCAGTTCTGCCCCTGGACTAGAGGAATGGTCAAGAACATGGCAACATTTAATGCCAAAAAATGCAAAATCATACACGTCTCAAAAATGCAAAGGCTAACTATAATATTAAGGGCATTATAATGGCAAGAGGAAAGCTATCTAAGTATTACTATTTCAGGTGAGCAATGTAACAAAGCAATAGGAAAGGCAAGTCAGATGCTTGTTTGCATAGGTTAAAGAACCAGTAGCAGAAAAAAGTAATACAGGTTGAGTATCCCATATGCAAATATTCCGAAATACGGAATATTCCGAAATACGGACTTTTTTGAGTGAGACTGAGATAGTGAAACCTTTGTTTTTTGATGGCTCAGTGTACACAAACTTTGTTTAATACTCAAAGTTATTAAAAATATTGTATTAAATGAACTTCAGACTGTGTGTATAAGGTGTATATGACACATGAATGAATTCTGTGAATGTACACACACTTTGTTTAATGCACAAAGTTATAAAAAATATTGGCTAAAATGACCTTCAGGCTGTGTGTATAAGGTGTATATGAAACATAAATGCATTCTGTGCTTAGATTTAGGTCCCATCACCATAATATCTCGTTATGGTATGCAATTATTCCAAAATACAGAAAAATCCGATATCCAAAATTCCTCTGGTCCCAAGCATTTTGGATAAGGGATACTCAACCTGTAATGCCACTGTATAGGTCCTTGGTACAGCCACATTTAGAATCCTGTGTTCAGTTCCAGAAGCCATATCTCCAGAAGGCTGTAAATACATTAGGGCAACTAAAATTGTGCATGGCCTACATCACAAAATTTACCTGGAAATACTAAAAGATTATGTGTATAGTTTGGAGAAGGGAAGAGGGAACATACAGTAATAGAAACATTTAAATATATAGGGAGGAATGTAATAGGGTGTGAGAATCAGAAAGTGAGAGATTTTGTGTTTTTTCCTGTTGTTTTTTTTTTTTTTATTGTTTGTTTTTTAAAGTGGCAATCCTTTACATGGCAAAACCAGGTTGATATTTGCCATGTAAAGGATTGCCACCGTGGGCATGTGTAGAAGGGGCACTGCTACTGTTGGCATTATGTGTGTAAGCTGCACTGATATGGTGGTTATGTGTATAAAGGGCACTGCGACTGTGGGTATTATTATTATTATTATTATTATTATTATTATTACATGCGGTGTAATGACAATAAGATAGTGCTACTGTGTGGCGTATTTTGATTTGGGGTGCTATTGTGTGGCCATGCCCCTTCCTTGTGATACCACACCTTCTTTTTTTAAGGAGCGCACTGTCCCTTTATTAAGTATTGGAGAGAGGGCCCAAATTAATAGTTTGCAGGGAGGCGCCAAACACCCTAGCACTGGCCCTTTGGTAGGGGACAGGATTTGCTTCTGCTTGTGCACATATGTTATGATTGCCAGCCAACAGCACTGGTTTTGCCTATAACACTAACTATAAATATTTTGAATTGGTCCTGGACCACCAATCCAAGGCACCCCTGCAAGTGTCCTGAGGCACCCCAGGGTGCAGTTTGAGAACCACTGGTCTAGTGAGTACCCAGGATAATTATTGTAGCTGGTCTGCGGGTAACAGCTCTCAGATCCACTTCTAGAAAAAATGCAGCAATGTAATTTGAGTGACAAACTGCAGAGATGAACCCTTTCTGTGACTGCTGCACAGGGATCACACAAACTCTATTCATAGGGCTGACTTCACTTAGGGGAGATGTTCTCACCCCGCAAAGAAGTGCGAGTATATACCGCACTTACGGTACCATTGGATTTACAGATATTTTCTTGCAATACACTATGGGGGTCATTCTGAGTTGATTGCTCGCTAGCAGTTTTTAGCAGCCATGCAAACGCATTGTCGCTGCCCACTGGAGAGTGTATATTCACTTTGGAGAAGTGCGAACACTTGAGCAGCAGAGCGCCTGCAAAATCGTTTCAAAATAAGACCAGCACTGTAGTTACACTTCGTGTGCGTTGATTCTAACAACCGAGGGACGGCTTTTGATGTCACACACCCATCCAGCGAATGCCCAGCCACGTCTGCATTTCTTCGGCCACGCCTGCATTTTTCCAAGCACTCCCTGAAAACGGTCAGTTGACACCCAGAAACGCCCTCTTTCTGTCAATCTCCTTGTGGCCTGTTCTGTGATTGGAATAATCGCTAGAACTAGTGCAAAACCACAATGGACTTTGTACCCGTACGATGCGCATGCACATTACGGAGCATGCGCATGCACAGATTAGCCATTTTTTTTCAACTGATTGCTACGCAGCGAACAACGGCAGCAAGCGATCAACTCGGAATGACCCCCTATATACATAGAAACATGGATTTTTACTGCAGGAGTTATGGTTAGTTTAGGGGTATCGGTTAGGGTCAACAGAGGTGTAGCTAGGGGTCCAAGCGCCCCTGGCAAAGTAAGGGACTGGCGCCCCCCCATTTGATAAAGCATTGCAGTCCATTGGCGGTTACCATGTTGGAGCCACAGCAACTGACCCCCTCCCCCACACGCTGCCCTACATCATCGGCTGGGATTCACTGTTGGTGTGAAGCCACTGGGAACATTCTGGTAGCATTAGCAGCAGTCTGTGTCATAGATAGGGTAGGTAGAAGGTTAACTAGCTAATAGCAGTCTGTTGGCAGCAGAGGCTGGGCGGGGGGCTGAGAATGAGCCAACGCTGATCAGTGTCCAGTCTGCTCAGACAAAAATATTTTGTGATCAGGGCTGGTTCTAGACCAAAGGAGCCAATGGCAAAAATTTCCTTTGGCACCCCCCCCCCCCCCCCACACACACACACACACACACATACACACACACACACACACACACACACACACCAAAAAAGAACATATCCCAGTTTAACATAACGCTATGTGGTGCAAGGTGTGGAGCTGGTCACTTGTATCAGACCTCTGACATTTGCCTTTTCACCCATATTGCATACTTTTTCTTGCAGGTTGTGTCTTAATTCAAGAAGTGTTCTAAGTACTTCAGTTTAGTATCTTTACTGACCCCTCTTTACCCCACACTACATAACTGACCCCTCTATACCCTACACTACATCACTGACCTTTCTATAACCATCACTGCATTACTGACCCCTCTATACAGTACACTGACCCCTATATACCTGCTAGTACATCCCTGATGCCTATATTCCCTAAACTAAATCCCTGACGCCTCTATTCCCTATGCTACATCCCTGACGCCTCTATACCCTACGCTACATCCCTGATGCCTCTATTCCCTACGCTACATTCCTGATGCCTCTATAACCTACGCTACATCCCTGACGCCTCTATACCCTACGCTACATCCCTGACGCCTCTATACAGTACAATGCATTACTGATCCCTCTAGACCATACATCCTCATTACATCAGAGAGATAGTGAAACACTGGAAAAAATAAGGATAAAGTGGACTACAGAAACTGATGCTCTAAACAAAGGAGAGAGAGAGAAAAGCACAAGGGAAAGTGGGCAATCGGAACACCATAGAGAGAGGAGAGATAGAAATGCCTGAAAAAGTAAAGGGGGTTGGGTATGGCATCCGGCGCTTGGGATTCCAGCAGTCACATGATACCTAATCCTAACCCTCTGGGGGGGTGGCGGATAGGGCTAACCCTCAGGGGGTGGCAGCTAGGACTAACCCCCCCCCCTCCTAGTGCCTTCCCTAACACCCCCTCCCCCGGTCCTAACCCTCCCTCCAATACTCGCCTTCGGGATGTCGGCTGTCTGTGTGCCGGCACCAGTCTCCCAAGTGGTGTCAGGATTCCAACATCGGTCAAATGACTGCCGGTATACCGTCTGCCGGGATGGTAACTGTATCCTGAGGACAGGTAGTGAGTGTGGAGGGATAGGTGGTTCAGTAAAATGTAACAGCTCAAACTGCGATCATTCACTGATAAATTGATTTATAGCTCTCCCTTTTTAACCATTGCAGTCATAAAAGCAATGTTTTTTAAACTTTTAAATAAAGCTTGTTAGCATCCCCAGCACACTGTATATGCTGGGAGATGTAGTTCTCAATATGAAAACATTTAATTACTGTATGAACTCTAATTCCCCAACTGAAACCTCTCACAAACACACACTCCTAAATCTAGTACACACACACACACACACACACACACACATATTTCCCCAGTACTGACAACTCTCATCACTTCCACACACTGACAACTCCCTCCTGCTCCTCTCCCCACTGACACTGACAGCTCCCTCACAGTCACACACATCCTCCACCCCCCCACCCCCCCCACACACACACTGATAGCACACATGCACAAATCCCCCCCTCCTCGACACTAACTGTCACGGACTGCTTGGGCAGCAGGGGGCAGGCTCTGACTTGAAGTGCTGAAATTCAACAGCTCTCTCGAACTTGCAAGGCATGGCTGTGCAGCTGTCTCCAGCCATCTCCTTGCCCACTGTGTAATTTGTGGCGTTCTCTGATGTTCCCCGCTCTGCCTCTACAACCGGCACATAATGTACAGCAGTGGTGACTCCTGAGTATGGGCCTGGAGAACTCCGCCTACCGGGGGGTAGGGATTAATAATTTCAAAGGGGCAGAGCTAGGAGTGAAGCAGTGGACAGCAGTTGAGGGGCGTTTCAAACTGTAACAGGGTTGGGACAATTTCAGTATCCTTCCCTCACCGTCTAATTGGTCAGTCCCACGCTGATTGCCATAGCGCCCTTTCGAGACTGCAGAACTCTATCCCTTAGCCACGGTTGGCACAGCTGGATGGTGCCCCTGGCAAGTGCCATCCTGGCCAAGGGGTAGATACGCCCTGAGGGTCAGGGCCAGCAACAGAAATCTCGGGGCCCAGTACACTGATATCTCTGGGGCCCCCTCAACCCCCCCTTAACTTGGCAGAGGGATCTTTAAAAAAAAATGGAGCCTTTGACTCGGACCGTCAGTGAGGCCGGCAGGTGGTTTTCATACTGGGCTATCCAGCTCTTCGGTGGCGGTGGCAGGGACATTCAGAAAAGGGCCAGCACAGCAACATGCATAATAATGGCAATACAGTATGGACCACAGGGACTGGACAAAGTGATGGGGTAAAAGGAGGGGGGAGGGTTTAGTTGGCCTGTTAATTGTTTTCCTGCTTAAATTGAGCAGTTGGTGGATACACTTTAAAAAGCAATATTGGCACTGTGGCCCCATTATTTCTGTTCTTAATACTTGGAGCCCTGAACAAGTGTCCCCTTTGTCCCCCCTGTCACCGGGCCTGTTCAGGCGTTACCTATGGAGAAGCTGCGACATGACATCCTAGGACACGATACTGCACCATGCATCACCATTATATTTCAGTGTGCCTTGTCAATATTTAAATCTTGTTCTGTGTGACGTGAGTTGTAAATGGTTGAAAATCTCTGTGCTACAGTATCGTCACCATGTAGTTATAACAACACCGCAAAACCACCAAAAGACGTGTTTTGGTAGAGGGACTGCTGGAGGGGCCCATTGGGGCCCCCAGTTTGCTACCCCACCCCAGTATACCTGTGCTGTAGCCAGTGGAAGGGGCACTATCTTCCCGGTGATCTCTTCGGGAAGATGGTGCCGCACATAGAAAGCAAAGACTCTGGCTGCACTCTCCTGCCCTCGCTCTAAGCAAGGTGATCGGGCCACAAAAGGACCCCTGCCGGACCCCGGCCTGTGGGCCACAAAAGGATGCATTGGGGGCGGCATGCGGCCCATGGGTTTGACACCCCTGCCCTAGAGTATCAAAATTTGTTTCACGGCACCCCTAGGCCAAAGTTTTTTTTATTGAGAAATTCAGAAAAAAATATAAAATTAAGTAAATTGTGTTTATAGCATGTCATCCTCAGGTTCAGTTATGTTGTGAGGGAATGGTTTTGCCAATTTAATAAAGTATAAATAATTTTAATTGGTCCTGGACCACCAAACTATGCTACCAGTGCAAGAACCCCAGTTTGGAAACTACTGCCATAAAATAAACCTTTTTTGTTTTTTTTAAACTACATGTAATACACCTTAGAGCTCAGTTCCTAAAAGGTTTTAAACCCTTGCATACAGTAAACTACACATATTTAAAAATCCTACACCGGGCACAAGTGCTCACGGGCCAATTTCATGGCAGTCTCGGATAGGAGGGCATTGTGGATTCACCAAGGGAATGCTGATGCTGACTCCAAGAAGAAAGGGAGTCTCTTCCCTATGAAGGTGAAGCCTTGTTTGGCGACGGCCTAGTTAATTTGATCTCGGCAGCTCCCGCAGGTAAGTCATCCTTCTTGCCCTATGTTCCCTCTCAACGGATGAAGACGCATCATTATCTGACGCAGTCATTTCGGCCCAATAGATATGCAAGAAGTTAAGATTCCCCTTTCTTTGCAGGTAGAGGAAGGAAAAGAGGGAAGAGGTCTGTAGCCTCTTCAAGATCGCAGGAGCAGAGATCGTCCTCTGCTTCTGCCAAATCCACTGCATGACGCTGGGGCTCTCTTGCAGGAGCCCGCACCAGTGGGGGGCACGTCTAAAACTCTTCAGTCAGTTCTGGATTCATTCGGACCTGGACTCGTGGGTTTTACAAATAGTGTCCCAAGGGTACAAACTGGGGTTTCAAGACGTTCCCCCTCACCGATTGTTCAAATCAGCCTTAGTCAGCAGGGAGAAGGTTTTTATTCAAGCCTCTTCGTGGTCCCGAAGCCGGACGGCTCAGTCAGACCAATCTTAAATCTGAAATCCCTTAATTTCTACCTAAAGAAATTCAATTTCAAGATGGAATCTCTCAGGGTAGTGATCTCCAGTCCGGGGGATAAAGGAGATTTCATGGTTTTGGTAGACATAAAGGATGCCTACTTATATGTTCCCATTTAGCCACTGCATCAAGCTACCTGAGGTTTGCAATTCAGGATTGTCATTACCAATTTCAGACGTTGCCGTTTGGTCTGTCCACGGCTCCGAGGATTTTCACCAGGGTGATGGCGGAAATGATGGTTCTCCTTCGCAAGCAAGGAGTCACAATTATCCCGTACTTGGATGATCTCCTGATAAAGGCGAGATCCAGGGACCAGTTGGTGCAAAACATCTACTCTCCCTGACAGTTCTTCAACAACATGGTTGGCTCCTAAACTTGCCAAAATCGCAGTTGGTCCCAATGACGCGGTTGTTGTTTTTGGGAGTGATACTGGACACAGAAGAGGTTTTCTTCTAGTGGAAAGGCTCTGGAGATCCAGAGTCTGGTCAAACAAATTCTGAAACCAGCAAGAGTGTTAATCCATCAATGCATTCAGTTGCTGGGGAAGATGGTTGCGGCCTACGAGGCCATTCAGTTTGGCAGGTTCCATGCCAGAGTGTTCCAGTGGGACCTGTTGGACAAGTGGTCCGGATCCCACCTACACATGCACCGGAGGATAATCCTGTCTTCCAAGACCAGAATCTCACTCCATTGGTGGCTGCACAGTTCTCACCACCTAGAGGGGCGATGGTTCGGGATCCAGGACGGGATCCTAGGGACCACGGATGCCACCCTCCGAGGCTGGAGAGCAGTCACACAGGGGGAAAACATCCAAGGAAGATGGTCAAGTCTTCCTTGGATGTTTTCATCTCCACATAAATGTTCTGGAGTTAAGGGCCATTTAATAACTGCAGACACAGTACGCACTGGGACGGGTGCCCAGCATCCTCTACGGACTAAGAGAAAAGGATTTACCGGTAGGTATTAAAATCCTATTTTCTCTAACGTCCTAGAGGATGCTGTGGACTCCGTAAGGACCATGGGGATAGACGGGCTCCGCAGGAAACATGGGCACTTTAAGAAAGACTTTAGTTCTGGGTGTGCACTGGCTCCTCCCTCTATGCCCCTCCTCCAGAACTCAGTTTGATACTGTACCCAGTGGAGACTGGGTGCTTTTCAGGAGCTCTCCTGAGCTTTCTGACAGAAAGTATTTTGTTAGGTTTTTAATTTTCAGGGAGCACTGCTGGCAACAGACTCCCTCATCGAGGGACTGAGGGGAGAGAAGCAGCCCTACTCTCTGAGTTGCAAGGTCCTGCTTCTTAGGCTACTGGACACCATTAGCTCCAGTGGGATTGGTACGCAGGATCTCACCCTCGCCGTCCGTCCCAGAGCCGCGCCGCCGTCCCCCTCGCAGAGCCGGAAGATAGAAGCCGGGTGAGTATGAGAAAAAAAGAAGACTTCAGAGGCGGCAGAAGACTTCATGATCTTCACTGAGGTAACGCATAGCACTGCAGCTGTGCGCCTTTGCTCCCATACACCTCACATACTCCGGTCACTGTAATGGTGCAGGGCGCAGGGGGGGCGCCCTGGGCAGCAATATAAACCTCTTTCGCAAAAATATAACATATATACAGCTGGGCACTTTATATATGTATAAGCCCCCACCAATTTTACAGTTTAAGCGGGACAGAAGCCCGCCTCCAAGGGGGCGGGGCTTCTCCCTCAGCACTCACCAGCGCCATTTTTTCTCCACAGCACCGCTGAGAGGAAGCTCCCCGGACTCTACCCTGCTTATACCACGTTAGACAAGAGGGTTGAAAAGAGGGGTGGGGGGGGCACATAATTCGCAAATTACATACAGCAGCACTACTGGGCAAACATTAAGTTACTGTTTTATTCCTGGGTTATATAGCGCTGGGGGGTGTGCTGGCATACTCTCTCTCTGTCTCTCCAAAGGGCCTTGTGGGGAAACTGTCTTCAGAAAAAGCATTCCCTGTGTGTGTAGTGTGTCGGTACACGTGTGTCGACATGTCTGAGGAAGAAGGCTATATTAGAGAGGAGCGGGAGCAAATGAATGTGGTGTCTCCGCCGACAGCTGATTGGATGGATATGTGGAATGTTTTAAATGCTAGTGTAAACTCATTGCACAAAAGATTAGACAAGGCAGAAGCTTTGGGACAGTCAGGGTTTCAACCCATGCCTGATCCTATGTTGCAGGGACTGTCAGGGTCTCATAAGCGCCCACTATCCCAGATTGTTGACACAGATACCGACACGGATTCTGACTCCAGTGTCGATTACGATGATGCAAAGTTACAGCCAAAATTGGCAAAATCCATTCGATTTATGATTATGGCAATAAAAGATGTTTTGCACATCACAGAGGAACCCCCTGTCGCTGACAAGAGGGTACATATGTACAAGGGAAAGAAGCCTGAGGTAACCTTTCCCCCCTCACACGAGCTGAACGAGTTATGTGAAAAAGCTTGGGAATCTCCAGATAAAAGACTGCAGATTTCAAAAAGGATTCTTATGGCGTATCCTTTCCCATCAACGGATAGGTTACGATGGGAATCCTCCCCTAGGGTGGACAAAGCATTAACACGCTTATCCAAGAAGGTAGCCCTCCCGTCCCAGGATACGGCTGCCCTCAAAGAGTGTGCTGACCACAAACAGGAGATTACCCTGAAGTCCATTTATAC
The DNA here is from genome assembly GCF_028390025.1 of Pseudophryne corroboree. NCBI lineage: Eukaryota > Metazoa > Chordata > Amphibia > Anura > Myobatrachidae > Pseudophryne > Pseudophryne corroboree. The sequence goes on from NW_026970169.1 coordinate 260,353, forward strand.
ACATTCAGGTACCTTACTCAGACCGGCAATTGCGTCGGCCTGGGTGTGTAGTGCTGTAGCGGCATGGACAAATACCTTATCTGAGGGGATGGATAGTCTAGACAAGGATACTATTTTATTGACCCTGGGGCATATAAGAGATGCTGTCCTATATATGTGTGTATGCAAACTACTGGTGGTGCTGCAGGGCCCACACCCTTTTACTTGTCTTGTAGAGCAGCTCTGAAGCTGTTACAGTGCCCAGCTGCTGCAAGAAATCAGCTTGAATGCTTCAGGGGCTTGGGCATGGCCAACATGAGCCCCACACCGAAGGAGGGTGGGGGTGTTTAATGCAAACTTGGGGTTATACAAGCGCCGCAAAAGGCCGCCATGCCCTGCATGCCCCTTTTCTCTTTTCATATACAGATGAGGGTTCCAGCCAACTTTGGCCCACTGCTTGGATGACATCACCGTATGCAAATCCGTCTGCTGCAGACCTTCCCCCAGGAATGCTTGCAATAGTTGTTGCATATGGTTTAATGTCTGAGGGTGCTTCAGTATTAGGCAGCCTTCCGCCCTCCCATGTTCATCTGAAAAGATGTGGTCTCCCTGCAGTTGTTGTCCCCAGACGAGAGTTCCCTTGTGCTTCCTCAGTTAAATCTCCTTAACTTGACGGGGGGGTGCCCGAGCAGCCGCCCTCCCCAGCCCTATCCCAACACATACTTATCTTGCATATGAGATCTCTTGATCATGAAGATAGTTCTCACAGGTTGAGGTTCATCCTGGCCCCGCTCCCCGCTGGAGAGCGCTGATGGGGACAGCAGCGGGGCTTCAGCAGAAGGGTGAGTATGTGTGGCCAGAGACCTCCCTTGTCATGTGCAGGCCTGCAGAGTCTGCCACGCAGGATGGGGCATGTGGCACTCTCCCTCCCAGGGGCTCTTCCAGATGTAGCTCCTCAGCAGTATTTTTCCCGGGCTGCGCGGCGCTCTCCCCGACTGGCATCCGCCCTGGAACACTGCCTTCCTCAACGCAACATCAGCAGGGGGCCCTGGCCTCATCACCATCCCAGGTCTTTCTCATGTATGTATCATGTATGTGTGTGTGATATATGTATGAATCATATATGTTTGTGATCTATCTATCTATCTATCTATCTATCTATCTATCTATCTATCTATCTATCGTATGTGTGTGTATATATATGTATCTATCATGTATGTATGTATGTATCTATCTTGTATGTATGTGTTCTATCTATCTATCTATCTATCTATCTATCGTGTGTGTGATATATGTATGTATCTATCTATCATGTATGTGTTATATGTATGTATCACACCTTCCTCTATACATATACATACATACATACATACATACATACACACACCTATATCTGTACGTACACTGACATACACACACCAACATCTATACATAAACATGCTGACCCCTAAACGTACACCAACGTACCCACACCTGCATCTATACCTACACATGCTGACACGTGGACGTACACCGGCTTACCCACATGTGAATCTATACATACATGTGCTGACACCTGGACATACACTGATGTACCCACACCTAACATCTATACATACACATGCTAACACCTGGACGTATACAGACGTACCCACATTTGCATCCATGCATATATAGATGTAGGTGTGTGTACGTCAGTGTACGTCCAGGTGTCAACGCGTGTATGTATAGATGCAGGTGTGGGTACGTCTGTGTATGTCCAGGTGTCAGAATGTGTATGTATAGATGCAGGTGTGGGAACGTCAGTGTAGGTTCAGGTGTCAGCGCGTGTATGTATAGATGCAGGTGCTTGTATGTCCAGATGTCAGTGCATGTATGTATAGATGCAAGTGTGGGTACGTCGGTGTATGTCCATTTGTCAGCGCGTGTATATATAGATGCAGGTGCTTGTATGTTGGTGTATGTCCAGGTGTCAGCATGTGTATGTATAGATGCAGGTGTGGGAATGTTGGTGTATGTCCAGGTGTCAGGGCGTGTATGTATGGATATTAGGTGTGGGTACATCAGTGTATGTCCAGGTGTTAGCGCATGTATGTATAGATGCAGGATAATAATCACACAGCGTGCCCCCCACCAACCACAAACCTCCCCCACCCCCTGTATGACATAAACACCGCTAATTCCACTTACACACAATAATTTCAGTTTGCGACCAGGAGCCGGCAATGTATGTGCACCCAAATGAAGCCACTGTACATGCCCTGCAGGCTGCTATGTACTGCATAGGTGCAACAAATGTAAATGCCCTATCTTTAAAATGGGGCATATTTTACTAAATTAAAAAAACCTGTAACTTTCTGTAAAACCTTAACCCCAAAAGGCACTACACTAACATCGGGGTGTAGAGTTGGATCTTGATCCAAGGCACCAACAGGCTAAAGCTTTGACTGTTCACAGGATGCCTTGCACCGCCTCCTCTACAACCCTGCCCAGTGGCGTAACTAGACCTTTGTGGGCCCCATAGCAAAATTCTGAATGGGCCCACCAGCACTCAACAAGAATGAGTGGTGTTTGGGGTCAGAAAAGTAGAGGGGAAGGGGTCTGACAGAGTAGGGGGCAGGACACGAATGAATAGAAACTGAGGTGTCCATTATATAAAGAAATACAGTATGTGTGTCTGTGTGTATATCACACACACACACACACACACACATATAAGGGAAATTCAAATGCCCTCAATTATTGCGCCCATTACACTCTGGTTTAGGTGCACAAAGCACCTAAACCTGAATAAAGTAATGGGCGCGATCATGAAAAGACACCGTTTGGTTGCCCAAATGGGTCTCTTTGCACACATTTCAGCTTGTTTCCCCTGGGGGTAGCGAGCTGAAATAAACATGTCGCACCCGTTGGCAGCAACATTAGAATAGCTGCTGACGGGCACGATTGAGGGAGGAAAGGGACATTTGAATCCAGCCCATAGATGCAATGTGAATATGTAATTTGTACCTTCCTATCTTAAAATGTATATAGTAGTGTTTACACTAGAGGTCTTTCCGAACCCCCTAATCCTAACATTGTAATTTGCTTTAGGGCGCACCTCCAATTAGTCTAGTGTTTCGTATTTTCACATTAAATACTTTCTTGCATTGGTTGGTTAAAGATTAGATCGTATATTTTTCTAGATATAGCTGTGCATAGTCTACAAGGCTACATGCTTCTCCCCTAACTAGAGATGTGCAGCGGGCATTTTTCGTGTTTCATGTTTTGGTTTTGGTTTCGGATCCGCAGTTGTGTTTTGGATACGGACGCGTTTTGGCAAAACCACCCTTTCGGGTTTTGTATTCGGGTGATTTTTTTTTAAAACCTCAAACAGCTAAAATCATAGAATTTGGGGGTAATTTTGATCCTATAGTATTAAGCTCAATAACCATAATTTCTACTCCTTTCCAGTCTATTCTGAACACCTCACACCTCCCAATATTATTTTTAGTCCTAAAATTTGCACCAAGGTCCCTGGATGACTAAGCTAAGCGACCCAAGTGGGCAGCACAAACACCTGGCCCATCTAGGAGTGGCACTGCAGTGTCAGACAGGATGGCACTTAAAAAAATAGCCCCAAACAGCACATGATGCAAAGATAAATAAAAAAAGAGGCGCAAGATGAAATTGTAGTGTGTCTCTCCTGCTCAGTGTCAGTTCTCAGTAGTATCCTCATCAGTGCTCAGTATCACTGCTCATTGTCTTGTGCTGCAATGTGGTGCTCAGTATACTAGAGTACATTACTAATAGTCCAGTGCTGCATCTTGCTGCTCAGTGTCAGTTCTAGTATCCTCATCAGTGCTCAGTATCACTGCTCATTGTCTTGTGCTGCATTGTGGTGCTCAGTATACTACAGAACATTACTAATAGTCCAGTGCTGCATCTGGCTGCTCAGTGTCAGTTCTAGTAATCTCATCAGTGCTCCGTATCACTGCTCATTGTCTTGTGGTGCTCAGTATACTACAGTACATTACTAATACTCCAGTGTCTTGTGCCGCATATGGCTGCTGTAGGGTGCTGTGGTAGTGTCCTGTCACTGTGCATATGTCATCATTCCAGTCACAGTGATATCTGGTATCTATCTAGTGGTATCTAATTCCAGACATTACCACCGTCTAATTCCAGATATATTACTGGCATATAATTCCACACATTAAAAAATGGAGAACAAAAAGGTGGAGGGTAAAATAGGGAAAGATCAAGATCCACTTCCACCTAGTGCTGAAGCTGCTGCCACTAGTCAAGGCAGAGACAATTCAATGCCATCAACATTATGTAATGATTATACGATACATTATATATCATATCATTGTATGGTTGTAAAATACAACTTAAAAATTTTAATGAATAAATACATAAAGTAGCTTTTATGTAACCTTTTTAAACCTATTAGCATAGACCGAATCTCATCGTGTGTATAGGCCTTTAGTTCAACAACAGCATGGGACCAGTTAGTGTGTTTTGACCACTGCACAGCACCTGGTGTTATATAGTAAGCACCACTATGGCATAGTAGACAGCATTATGGGCCTGATATGAGTGTGACCAGCGGTGATGAGGAATGCAGTAGGAGGTGCTGTTTAGCAAGCACCACTTCTATATTCACCATGCAGTATATTGTGTGAATATAGAAGTGTTGGCTGTGTTATGTATTAGAGTAATTATTGCAGCTCCCAGCTAAAATTGCAACAATGTAATTTAGTGACAAGCTGCAGAGATTAACCCTTTCTGTGGCTGCTGCACAACCTCTATTCATATCGCTGAATTCAATTAGGGAGATGTTCTCACCCCGCGAGCAAGCGCAGGTATATGCCACACTTAAATGTATGGGTATGGTCTCCATAAAATGAGCGTAGCCTTGCAGGCAAAGACTACCTTACACCCTAGTTCTTGACCCTGCACCAACAGACCTCGGCCACCACAGGGAAAAAAGTACAGTAATTTCCACCATGTTAAGCCCCACACATTAATGCCCTTTGGAACATATTATGTCACACACCACAATATCTGTGATACACTATGCCCAACAGTAAAGCTTCTAATTACTTTTACAAAAACTGCTCAACGCCAAGAGTTTCACGTGCTGGGTGTCATGCTCATTGCCAGGGGTTTCACTCTCTGGGTGTCATGCTCATTGCCAGGGGGAACGCAGTAGGAGGTGTTATATAGTAAGCACCACTATGGCATAGTATATAGCATTATATATATTGTGAGCACTGGTGATGTTGAGTGCAGTAGAGCTGCTGCTGGGTAATTACAATTTACTACAACCACCAATATATTCTGCTGCACTATATATATGCAAAGCTAATTCTGCTGGGTAATTACAATTGACTACAACCACCAATATATTCTGCTGCACTATATCTATATTTGCAAAGCTAATTCTGCTGGGTAATTACAATTGACTACAACCACCAATATATTCTGCTGCACTATATCTATATATGCAAAGCTAATTCTGCTGAGTAATTACAATTGACTACAACCACCAATATATTCTGCTGCACTATATCTATATATGCAAAGCTAATTCTGCTGGGTAATGCAAATTGAAACATTATTGCATAGTATGTGATTTTTAAGTACTTTTTTAAAGTTTTGAATGATAAAGACCCAGTTTAATCTTTGTGGAATGCCTGGTTGTTGTTTTTAAGGTAATTTATTGCCTGGCATTTGAGGTGGGGGGGGGTTTGGTTACAGATTTCAATTATTGGTTTTACTTGTAATAGTCTTCTACTTAAGTCCAATGGTGTAGGCTGTGCAAAGCCGTTTGGCTGTGCATTTATTGATCCAAGCGTGCATTTTTATCAAAGCGTGATAAAATTGACACATAACAGCAGCGTTCAATCAGCGTTAATTTATCTTCAGCTGATATCGATTGTGCATTGACGTTTCTTCTCTTCTTGTCACCTACAGTTAATTACAATTGACTACAACCACCAATATATTCTGCTGCACTATATCTATATATGCAAAGCTAATTCTGCTGGGTAATGCAAATTGAAACATTATTGCATAGTATGTGATTTTGAAGTACTTTTTTAAAGTTTTGAATGATATAGACCCAGTTTAATCTTTGTGGAATGCCTGGTTGTTGTTTTTAAGGTAATTTATTGCCTGGCATTTGAGGGGGTGGGGTGTGGTTACAGATTTCAATTATTGGTTTCACTTGTAATAGTCTTCTACTTAAGTCCAATGGTGTAGGCTGTGCAAAGCCGTTTGGCTGTGCATTTATTGATCTAAGCGTGCATTTTTATCAAAGCGTGATAAAATTGACACATAACAGCAGCGTTCAATCAGCGTTAATTTATCTTCAGCTGATATCGATTGTGAATTAACGTTTCTTCTCTTCTTGTCACCTACAGTTAATTACAATTGACTACAACCACCAATATATTCTGCTGCACTATATCTATATATGCAAAGCTAATTCTGCTGGGTTATGCAAATTGAAACATTATTGCATAGTATGTGATTTTGAAGTACTTTTTTAAAGTTTTGAATGATATAGACCCAGTTTAATCTTTGTGGAATGCCTGGTTGTTGTTTTTAAGGTAATTTATTGCCTGGCATTTGAGGGGGTGGGGTGTGGTTACAGATTTCAATTATTGGTTTCACTTGTAATAGTCTTCTACTTAAGTCCAATGGTGTAGGCTGTGCAAAGCCATTTGGCTGTGCATTTATTGATCTAAGCGTGCATTTTTATCAAAGCGTGATAAAATTGACACATAACAGCAGTGTTCAATCAGCGTTCAATCGAAGTGAAAAAGAAGGAAAACAGAAGCACACCAATCTAACAAAACAAAGAAAACTGAAGAACTAATAACAAATGTGAGTCACTTACTGTTATGAGCCACGGCTGTGGCTCATTCCTGTTTTGCATTTTGGTTCTGTATTTTATGTTTTACTTCTGTTTATGTTCCCCGTGGGTATCATGGGGTGCTCGGAGCTCACCCTTAAGGAGGGGATACTGTTATGAACCACAGGTAGTGGTTCATTTCTATTTTATGTTTATTAAGTTGTCTTGCATGCCAGGATTTCCTGTTGCTCTGTTTTAGTATGCTCTTGTCTGCTGCCGCTGGTTAGTCTGTGTAATTGCAGCTTGTTCCATGTGTTCAGCCTCACCTGGCTGCTAATTGCATCTTGTCAGCTGGAATCATGCAATAGGCCAGCTGCTCTGGATTATTAATTAGGCCTCTCTGTTATATGCTGGCTGATTGCAGTTCACAGACGCTGGTGATATTTCTGGGTTTTCAGTCTGCTTGAGTTCTGAGCTTGGTTCCTGCTAGTTCCTGAGCTTCCTGTTTGCCTGTGTCTGCTGCAGAGAGTTCCCAGTCCCGGTCTATTCAGTTGTTCCTGTCCTCAGAGATCCTGTACTCGGAAGTTTACCATCTGTTCCTGGAGTCTGACCGAGCACCTTTAACATCTGGTGGTGTTCGTGAGTCGCGGCGCAGCCGTGTGTTGCGGCTTGTCCGCTTACTGTTTATTATTTTGTTTAATTGTGTTCTGGAGCTTTTGCGGAGGATTCCGCTTCCACAGATCCACTCTGGTGTCCAGCGGTGCCGGATAGGAGTGTAGGATCAGTGGATCTTTGGTTGTCCTTTTCCCTGGCGGCTAGTCCGCACATACCTTTAGATTTAAGTTAGTTAGCTTGTAACCCCTGGCCTGGTTGCTTAGTCAGAGGGCCCCTTGTTATCACCCTGTCTCGGATTTCCCCTTGTCTCCCATTAAGACCTGCGGGGGCATCGGGGTTGGGCAGACATAATCCGCCCTTCGAACGCGGCTGCCATGGGCTCAAGCAACCATAGTCTCGCAGGGGATTTCTGATAACACGGGCGAGACAACGGAGTTAGGGCGCCAGGGGTTACTAGGCTCTCCAGCTCCCACTACCAGCATATTGTTCCTGTACTCAGATCCCTGCCATAAGATCTTCTCCGGTCTGGAGTACAGGAATCATAACATTATCACCAGCCATACCACAAAAAAGAAATAAAACTTTTTTTCTTTTTTGGCCCAGTCCAGTGTCTAGTCTAGAATCCAGTCCTGTCTAGAATTCAGTGTGCAGATTCCAGTCCGGTGTTTAGAATCCAGTCCGGTGTTTAGAATCCAGTCCGGTGTTTAGAATCCAGTCCGGAGTTTAGAATCCAGTCCGGTGTTTAGAATCCAGTCCGGTGTTTAAAAAAAAAAAAAAAAAAAATTTTGATTTGTTTAGCAAAATTTAGTCTTGCCTTGTCTTGTCTTGTCTTGTCTTGTCTTGCCTTGTCTTGCCTTGTCTTAAATCCTCCTATGTCTACTATGCAAGCCCTGCAGGCATCTCTCGAAGCCCTGAACTCTGTATTCAGTGCTTTGAGACCAGAGCGACTACAAGTTTGGCAGCAATCCCTAAAGCAACTGCAAAACCTTCTGACTAAAATCTTGCTCATTTTGCCAGAAGTCGTTGAGAGTACATCTATCTCTAAAGAGACTCTTGTTCACAGTATGGTGACAAGAGAATCCTCTGGTTTAATTGAAGAGAAAAGGTTTAAAAGTTTTCTGCGGCCCAGGCTCTCAGAAGAGGAGCGTCTGCGTTTCAGAAACTTAAACTTATGCCTATATTGTGGGGGTTTAGGCCATTATCTGCAGACCTGTGAGTTGCGCAAGCCAAAGTGTGGTGACGAGTCTTGCCCTCTGGCCAAGTTGAGTCATGATACAAGACCTACTCCTGTCTCTACTGTGGCAGAGGTACTTGTCACACAACCCACACAAAAAAGCTCTCTGTCCTATAATTGGGGTCCTTGGGCAAGGGAGCCCCATTATAGATTCAGGAATCAAAGGGGAATGTTTCTCTCCTCTCTTGGGGTTCCTGTGGAAGCGGAGTTGCAAGTCCCTGGAGGGGTGCCCGATGCCCAGGTTCCTAGAGTGGTGCCCGATGCCCAGGTTCCTAGAGTGGTGCCCGATGCCCAGGTTCCTAGAGTGGTGCCCGATGCCCAGGTTCCTGGAGCGGTGCCCGATGCCCAGGGTCCTGGAGCGGTGCCCGATGCCCAGGGTCCTGGAGCGGTGCCCGATGCCCAGAGTGCTGGAGCGGTGCCCGATGCCCAGAGTGCTGGAGCGGTGCCCGATGCCCAGAGTGCTGGAGCGGTGCCCGATGCCCAGAGTGCTGGAGCGGTACCCGATGCCCAGAGTGCTGGAGCGGTACCCGATGCCCAGAGTGCTGGAGCGGTACCCGATGCCCTAGCTTATAGAGGGACATCAAATATTATAGTTCAGGTGTCCATACCGGAAGGGGTCTCAGAAGCTGTTACCCCAGGTAGGGCTTTGAAAAGCGCAATCCCAGAAAGGGTATCTAAAACCATAGTTCTTGAAGGGAACTCGAGAAGCAAAACCCCAGAAGGGATCTTTGAAGTAATATCCCCAAGTGGGGTCTCGAGAGACGCAGCCCCAAAGCAGGGTCTAGAAGTCGCTTCCCCAGGAAAGAACTTAAGAAGCATAGCATTAGTGGAGGATCTGAACGTTATTGCTTCAGCAAAAGTCCCGGAAGTCATAGTCCCGGGAGAACTTTCGATAATTATCGACTCAGAGAGGGAGGCCGATGGCCCGATCCCAGTCAGGGAGGCCAACGGCCCGGTCCCAGTAAAAGAATCCGAGGTGCTGACCCCAGCGGGGTTCCCGGAGGCCACGGCCCCAGCGGGGTTCCCGGAGGCCACTGCCCCAGCGGGGTTCCCGGAGGCCACTGCCCCAGCGGGGTTCCCGGAGGCCACTGCCCCAGCGGGGTTCCCGGAGGCCACTGCCCCAGGTGGGGTTCAGGAAGTCACTGCCCCGGGTGGGGTTCAGAAAGTCACTGCCCCGGGTGGGGTTCAGAAAGTCACTGCCCCGGGTGGGGTTCAGAAAGTCACTGCCCCGGGTGGGGTTCAGAAAGTCACTGCCCCGTGTGGGCTTCAGAAAGTCACTGCCCCGTGTGGGGTTCAGAAAGTCACTGCCCCGTGTGGGGTTCAGAAAGTCACTGCCCCGTGTGGGGTTCAGAAAGTCACTGCCCCGGGTGGGGTTCAGAAAGTCACTGCCCCGTGTGGGGTTCAGAAAGTCACTGCCCCGTGTGGGGTTCAGAAAGTCACTGCCCCGGGTGGGGTTCAGAAAGTCACTGCCCCGGGTGGGGTTCAGAGAGTCTCAGCCTCAAGTAAGGGCAATAGTGACCAGGTCCTAGCAAAGCACTTCAGTCAGTCAGATGGGAAGGAAACAGATCCTGACTCTGATATCTCAACATCCATAATCTTTGATGGGGACTTAGCCCAATTTCTGGCGCTTTACAAACACTATTACATTATTATGTTGTCTAGACCATTTCTGGGCATCACTCCAGAGAACCTTGTGCTCTATCTTATTTATTCTTTTAAAGGAGAGCCTTTTGAGTGGGCGACTAGCCTAATGAAAGCTGAAGATCCCATTCTTCAGGATCCCCCAGCATTCAGTAATGCAATTATTAAAAGATATGGTTCCAAAGAAATTGGTTCAGGTTCCTCTAAGTCACCCGTCTTGTCTGCTGAGATTCCACCAAATACTGTAAACTCGGCACAAGAGTCCCAGCCCGTTGTTTTGACTGCAGGATGTGCTTTTCTGACTTCTTCTTCTTCTAATAATAGTACTTTGCCAGAAAGTTCAGCTCCCAAGGGTAAGAAACCTGTCTCTGATTTGAACGCAGCCTTGTTGGGTGGTACCATCAGTTCAGACAATGTTTGGGGAATTACCTTGGTCAGACCTAAAGAGCTTTGTAAAAAGAAGAAGAAGAAAAAGAAATAATTTTTGACTCTTGCCTTGATAAAAAAAAAAAGATTTTTTTTTCCTTATCTTGTGTCCAGTGGCCACCGTCAGGGGGAGGGCACTGTTACAAGCTGTGGTTGCAGCTTGTTTCTGTTTTCGTGTCTGTTTGACCAATGTGTCAGGTTTTTTTTTGTATCCCTTGTTCTGGATAGTCTGAATTTTGGGGTCTTTTGACCCCTCCTCAAGAGGGGGGTAATGTTATGAGCCACGGCTGTGGCTCATTCCTGTTTTGCATTTTGGTTCTGTATTTTATGTTATACTTCTGTTTATGTTCCCCGTGGGTATCATGGGGTGCTCGGAGCTCACCCTTAAGGAGGGGATACTGTTATGAACCACAGGTAGTGGTTCATTTCTATTTTATGTTTATTAAGTTGTCTTGCATGCCAGGATTTCCTGTTGCTCTGTTTTAGTATGCTCTTGTCTGCTGCCGCTGGTTAGTCTGTGTAATTGCAGCTTGTTCCATGTGTTCAGCCTCACCTGGCTGCTAATTGCATCTTGTCAGCTGGAATCATGCAATAGGCCAGCTGCTCTGGATTATTAATTAGGCCTCTCTGTTATATGCTGGCTGATTGCAGTTCACAGACGCTGGTGATATTTCTGGGTTTTCAGTCTGCTTGAGTTCTGAGCTTGGTTCCTGCTAGTTCCTGAGCTTCCTGTTTGCCTGTGTCTGCTGCAGAGAGTTCCCAGTCCCGGTCTATTCAGTTGTTCCTGTCCTCAGAGATCCTGTACTCGGAAGTTTACCATCTGTTCCTGGAGTCTGACCGAGCACCTTTAACATCTGGTGGTGTTCGTGAGTCGCGGCGCAGCCGTGTGTTGCGGCTTGTCCGCTTACTGTTTATTATTTTGTTTAATTGTGTTCTGGAGCTTTTGCGGAGGATTCCGCTTCCACAGATCCACTCTGGTGTCCAGCGGTGCCGGATAGGAGTGTAGGATCAGTGGATCTTTGGTTGTCCTTTTCCCTGGCGGCTAGTCCGCACATACCTTTAGATTTAAGTTAGTTAGCTTGTAACCCCTGGCCTGGTTGCTTAGTCAGAGGGCCCCTTGTTATCACCCTGTCTCGGATTTCCCCTTGTCTCCCATTAAGACCTGCGGGGGCATCGGGGTTGGGCAGACATAATCCGCCCTTCGAACGCGGCTGCCATGGGCTCAAGCAACCATAGTCTCGCAGGGGATTTCTGATAACACGGGCGAGACAACGGAGTTAGGGCGCCAGGGGTTACTAGGCTCTCCAGCTCCCACTACCAGCATATTGTTCCTGTACTCAGATCCCTGCCATAAGATCTTCTCCGGTCTGGAGTACAGGAATCATAACACTTACTCCTCAGATCACTCACCTCCTGATTGTTGCATCTGATTACATAGCACAGAACTACCTTACTTGGACATTTCATAAACCATCCATTTCACCTACAAATGCCTGTATCTGTATTATTGTAATTTTGTTTTTTAAGCACAGCTGCACCAATGCAATTTTACCTGCAAACACTTAAAACATCTAACATAATTACCATTGCTTCTTAAACCTCTCACAATCCTTTCATTTCTTACACTCCAAATACATTTCTGCACCCACTTTATCTACGCTTTTGACTCATTTCATACTAAATCTACACCCCTTGAGCCTACACTGCTTTTCTCACCTGCATTTCTGCAATTCTTCTGCTCGGATTGCCTTACAGTCTCCTCTCCTACTTCCACTACTTCAACCTATTTACCTACTTAACACTATGTCAAGGTTTTCTTATACTCCCCACATCACTCAGTGTCTACCTAATAATGTATCTTTATCCTTCCCCACTAGTCTCCTCCACCTCCTCCTCTCTCCCCTCCTCTGTCTCCCCTCCATCCCTCTGTTTCCTTCCCCCACCTTTCCTGTTACCCCACTTTCATTCACCTCTGCCCCATGGTCCTGCTACCCCACAACTCAGCCCTGCTCCCTCTCTCCCTTCCCTGTCACCTCCCCACACCCCCATCCACATCACACTGACCTCCCTCCCTGCCCACCTCCTGCAGTTTCCCCTCCTAGCTCAGGCACCTGTACCATCACTACTCTCTCATCATCCCTGCCCTCAAAGTTAATCCCACCTCATCGCTACAGCAACCCTGAAAATCTAATTCACATCTCTCCCACAAACTCATACCCCCTATCCTGTGCCCTCTGGAATGCCAGATCTGTTTGTAACAAACTGGTCCCCACTCATGACCTTTTCATTTCCAACTCCCTACACCTACTAGCCATTACTGAAACTTGGATTACGCCCTCTGACACTACTTCTGCTGCTGCTCTCTCTGCTGGGGGCCTTACATTCACACACACACCCCGACCTGGGGGTCGCCATGGGGGTGGTGTTGGGGTCCTTTTACCTTCTAGTTACTCCTACCAACTCATACCACCAGAACCATCCCTTATATTCTCTACATTTGAGGTCCACGCCATATGCCTCTTCCAACCAGTCCATCTTAGAGTAGCTGTCATTTACCGCCCCCCTGGCACTGCTTCCAAATTCATCGACAACTTTGCTTCCTGGCTTCCTCACTTCCTCTCTTCTGACATTCCCACCATTATCCTAGGCGATTTCAACATCCCTATTGACATCCCCACACAATCCCCTGCCTCTAAACTCCTTAACCTCACCTCTTCACTTGGTCTCTCCCAGTGGACCTCCTCACCCTCCCATGTGAATGGGAGCTCACTGGATCTGGTCTTCACTCACCGCTGTGATATTTCTGATTTTTCCAACTCCCCATTTCCCCTCTCTGACCACCACCTGCTCTCCTTCAACCTATCTCTCTCGACTTCCCCATCTCTACCTCCTAAGGCTACCATCACTAAGCGTAACATTGAAGCTATTGACACCACATTCCTTTCCTCCCTGTTTGACTCACTTCTCTCTCCTATTCTCTCTCTCTCATGCCCTGAACAAGCCACTTCCACATACAATGCTTCCATTACTTCTGCTCTTGACTCTGTTGCTCCACCAACCACTATTCACCCTTGCAAATTAACACCTCAACCCTGGCACACCAAATGCACCAGATATCTGCAAAAATGCTCATGTACTGCTGAGCGACACTGGAGGAAATCACGCTCTAAGGCAGACTTCCTCCATTTCAAACTTATGCTCTCATCCTTCAGTGCTGCCCTTTCCTTGCTAAACAGTCATACTTCAAGATCCTCATCTCCTCCCAGTCTTCCAACCCCCGGCGCCTCTTTGCCACTCTCAACTCACTCCTCTGCCCACCTCCACCTCGTCTCCCTTCCTCACTCTCTGCTCTTGACTTTGCCACTTACTTCACATCCAAAATTGACTCCATACGTCAGGACATCACATCACACCAGACTATCAGTAACCAGCCTTCTCCCATCCCTTACCAACCCTCCCCATCCCTCGTACCAACTCTGTCATCTTTCTCCCATGCATCTGGAGAGGAAGTCATGGCCCTCATTCGTTCCTGTCCCCTCACCACCTCCCCACTTGACCCTATCCCCTCCCGCCTCCTTTGCCACCTCTCTTCTTCTGCTTGTTCCCATCTTTCCCACCTTCTCAATCTCTCCCTCTCATCAGGCACTGTCCCCTCTGCCTTCAAGCACGCTCTCATCTCTCCTATTCTTAAAAAACCTACCCTTGATCCAAACACTCTCTCCAACTACCGACCCATCTCTCTCCTCCCTTTTGCCTCCAAACTCCTTGAGCGTATTGTCTACAACCGCCTTACTTCCTTTCTTTCCTCACACTCACTGCTTGACCCATTCCAGTCTGGCTTCCGTCCTCTCCACTCCACTGAAACTGCCCTTACAAAAGTATGCAATGACCTCCATGCTGCTAAATCTAAGGGACACTACTCTCTACTTATTCTACTTGATCTCTCTGCTGCTTTTGACACTGTGGACCATCCTCTCCTACTGCAAATCCTTCACTCCATTGGTCTGCGTAACACTGCCCTCTCTTGGTTGTCGTCCTACCTTTCTGACCGTTCATTCTCTGTCTCCTCTCATGACTCCACCTCCCCCTCACTTCCACTAACTGTAGGGGTACCCCAAGGTTCTGTCCTTGGTCCTCTTCTCTTCTCTCTCTATACGTCCTCACTAGGTAAGCTCATTAGTTCTTTTGGTTTCCAATATCATCTCTATGCTGATGACACTCAAATCTATCTTTCCTCTCCAGACCTCTCCCCTACTCTCCTCACTCGTATCTCCAACTGTCTCTCTGCTATCTCTTCCTGGATGTCCCAGCGCTTTCTTAAACTTAACATGTCTAAGACCGAGCTGATCATCTTCCCTCCCTCCCGCATAATCTCACCTCCTACAATCGCACTACTATCTCCTCTAACCCCAAGCGCGCTGTCTTGGAGTAATCCTTGACTTCTCCCTCTCCTTCAAACCACACATTCAGCACCTCTCACAAACCTGCCGTTTTCATCTAAAAAATATTTCCAGGATCAGACCCTTTCTGACCCAGGATGCTACTAAGACTCTTATCCACTCACTAGTCATCTCCAGACTGGACTGCTGTAATCTCTTCCTGACTGGCATTCCTGACAAATACCTCTCTCCACTCCAATCTATCCTCAATGCTGCTGCCCGGCTCATTTTCCTCACCAAACGCACTACGTCCACCTCTCCTCTCTTACTAGTCCTTCACTGGCTCCCCTTCCCTTTCAGAATCCATTTCAAGCTTCTCACACTTGCTTACAAAGCCCTCACCCACTCCTCTCCCATCTACATCTCTGATCTTATCTCGCTTTACACTCCCACCCGTCCTCTTCGCTCTGCTAATGCACACCGACTCTCCTGCCTACGGATTACTTCCTCCCACTCCTACCTCCAAGATTTTTCATGTGCTGCACCACTTCTCTGGAATTCCCTACCACTCCCCCTCAGACTCTCCACCTCTCTACAAAACTTCAAACGGGCTCTCAAGACCCACTTCTTCACCAAACCCAGCCAAATCTCATCCTAAACCTCTGTTCCATGCTCTCTATGTACCCCATCTGTCTCACCCCTGTCTGTCTACCCCTCCCTTTTAGAATGTAAGCTCTCACGAGCAGGGCCCTCTTCCCTCATGTGCTTACTCTTTTCTTACTTTAATAATCTTCAGCTGCACCAAATCCAGCAGTCTTCTGCCACCTGATACTTATTCCAGTGTCATCTGCTGATGTAGCTATGTTTATTTACCCTGTACTTGTCCTATATTGTCGTCAACTGTAAGTTGCTGTTTTCCTGTTTGATTATTTGTTTATGTACTCTGTAATTGGGCACTGCGGAACCCTTGTGGCGCCATATAAATAAAGGATAATAATAATAAATAATATAATATATAGCAGTACGGTACAGTAGGCCACTGCTCTACCTACCTCTGTGTCGTCAAGTATACTATCCATCCATACCTGTGGTGCATTTTAGAAAAAAACATGTCTCGGCAGAGCAATCTATAAATCCATCATTTTTCAGACAGCAACAGTGGGTATTGTAATAGTCACCCAATCCATCACTTTTATAGGGTTACATGCACCCACATGCTACAGCCTGTCTCAATAATTTTACTGTCACGCTGTGTGTGTTTGTGTTTTTATTTGGGTATTTTTTGTTGTTGTAGAACTACAGGTACCAGCAAGCCCGTTATTTCCCCGCCTGCTGGTACTTGAGGTTCTCCAAGTACCAGCAAGCGGGGGAGGCTTGCTGGGCCTTGTAGTACCACAACGAAAAAACAAGATTCTTTTTTTACACACATGGCTATCAGCCCGGCACCCACCACACAGGGGTGCTGGGGACAGCCTCGGGCTTCACCCCTGGCCCTTGGGTGCCTCGAGGGGAGGAACCTCTTGATTTAAGGGGTCCCCACTCCTCCAGGGAACCCCGGCCAGGGGTGACTAGTTGGAGGGGTAATGCCAGGGCCGCAGGGACCTACATAAAAGTGTCCCCCGGCTGTGGCATTATCTCTCTGGCTAGTGGAGCCCGGTGCTGGTTTTAAAAATATGGGGGACCCCTACATCTATTGTCCCACGTATTTTTGGAACCTGGACCGGTCTAAGAGCCCGGTGCTAGTTGTCTAAATACGGGGAACCCCTGTCCAATTTTTCCCCCAGTATTTAAATAACCAGGACCGGCTCAAAGAGCCCGAGGCTGGTTATACTAAGGAGGGGGGACCTCACGCATTTTTTTTAACCCATTCAGACCCTTCTCCTTTAAGTTAATGGAAGCCCTGGACAACAAAATTGCATTCATGTCCTCCTCCCTCACCCTTCCCAGTCCCAAACACTCATTTTTTTTTTCTTTAAAAATTTATAATATATAACGAGAACAATGAGCAGGCAGGCAGCGGGCATTGGCGGCATCGGACTGAGATAGAAATTAGTGGTGGAGGGCTGGGTCAGTTGATTGTGGGCGAGTTTGTAAGCCATTGGCGGTGGCAGCGGGTATCGGCTCAGAGGCAGTAGCGGGCATTGGCTAAGGGTCATCGGCAGGATTCGGCGGACATTATGGCTGTAGTGCCTCACTAGCCACTGACCTCACCGCACGCCACTGTGGGACAGATGTAACATGCAGAGAGAGGTAGATTTGGGAGGGGGAATGTCCTAGCATAACTGTTAATTGCAGTGTAATACTGTAATTCAGCTGTGCAGCATTTGTGGCTAAATGTCAAAGAAGCCAGTATTTACCCTGCATGCAAAACAATAAATGTATTTGAACATACCTCCCAACTATCCCAATTTTTGCAGGACAGTCACTTTTTTGGGGAATGTCCAGCTAACCCAAACAACCCCCCCCCCCTTCCCATGGGGAAGGGGGGGGGGGTGGAAGGCTCCCTGTAGTTTGTTGCTCTGCAAATATGCACATTGTGGGTAATTCAGACCTGATCGCTAGGGTGTGTTTTTTGCATCCCTGTAATCAGGTAGTTGCCGCCTACAGCGGAAGGGAAAATTTGCTGTGCAGGTGTGTGATCACATGTGCACAAGAGCTGCACAGCTCAGCACTTACTCAGCCATTGAGGTGACGTCACAAATCCTCCCACAAAACGCCGGGTCCCTCCAGTGTTTTTCCGGACACTCCCTAGAAACATTCAGTTGCCACCCACACAAACACCCTCTTCTTGTCAATCTTCTTGTGATCTCCGGACCGTCGCACTTACGCATTGTGGTGCATACGCATGTGCAGTGCAGACCAGATTGCCCGCTGGGTGAAAATAAATTGAAGCGATCTGGTCTGAATAAGCCTCAATGTCTATTCACGGGAGACAGAGGGGCTGGGGCATGGCCAGCAGCTCACAGAGCACCTATAATGACAAAAATGGGAGACATGGCTCATGATCGCGATATACCTGCGAAGGTACGCCCTCTACTGATTGACAGGCAGAGGCATTCGCATTTTCTGCGGGGCACCCGGAGAAAATGTAGGCACACGCACAGGATGGACCCTGCGTATATGCCCCCATCCTCTTCATAGTTTTTGCGGTTGGAACGCGTATTACGATCCAAACTGAATTAGGCCCTATGTCTTATATACACGAGCAGTGTGAAAACATCAATCGATGGGGGTAATTCCAAGATGATCGCAGCAGGAATTTTGTTAGCAGTTGGGCAAAACCATGTGTACTGCAGGGGAGGCAGATATAACATGTGCAGAAAGAGTTAGATTTGGGTGAGTTATTTTGTTTCTGTGCAGGGTAAATACTGACTGCTTTATTTTTACACTGCAAATTAGATTGCAGATTGAACACACCACACCCAAATCTAACTCTCTCTGCACATGTTAAATCTGCCTTCCCTGCAGTGCACATAGGTGGTCATTCCGAGTTGTTTGCTCGGTAATTTTCTTCGCATCGCAGCGATTTTCCGCTTAATGCGCATGCGCAATGTTCACACTGCGACTGCGCCAAGTAAATTTGCTATGCAGTTAGGAATATTACTCACGGTTTTTTCATCGTTCTGGTGATCGTAATGTGATTGACAGGAAGTGGGTGTTTCTGGGCGGAAACAGGCCGCTTTAGGGGCGTGTGGGAAAAAATGCTACCGTTTCTGGGAAAAACGCGGGAGTGGCTGGAGAAACGGAGGAGTGTCTGGGCGAACGCTGGGTGTGTTTGTGACGTCAAACCAGGAACGACAAGCACTGAACTGATCGCACTGGCAGAGTAAGTCTCGAGCTACTCAGAAACTGCACAGAGATGTCTTATCGCAATATTGCAAATCTTTCGTTCGCAATTTTAAGATGCTAAGATTCACTCCCAGTAGGCGGCAGCTTAGCGTGTGCAATGCTGCTAAAAGCAGCTTGCGAGCGAACAACTCGGAATGAGGGCCATGGGGGGTAATTCTGAGTTGATCGCAGCAGGATTTTTGTTAGCAGTTGGGCAAAACCATGTGCACTGCATTTACGAACAGATGATTTTTTTATATAAATTTTAAAATGTTAGTAAATGTGTGTGTTTTTTTCAACCTGGAAGCCCAACATCGATTAAGATCGATCTTAAATAGACCCCTGGGTTTTAAGGATAACCATGGTTGAGTCCAATGGTTAATTCACATTGACCGAAGTTCTAATTAAGTCACCTGTGCTCAAGCATGATATCCTTAAAATCTGGATTGCAATGACAGCATTTTGGAACTATGCCTAAGGGTTTAATTTTTACATTTATCCACTGACAATAAATCTACCTACAATATCCCTGTAACTGTTATGATTACAGTATTTCACTAAATAATTTAATTTGCTGAACCTTCTGTAAAAAGAAATATTAAGCTGCTGTAATTCCCAGATGCAGCAAATTTGTTAGCTAGTGGGCAAAATCATGTGCACTGCAGGGATGGGGGGGGGGGGGGCAGATATAACATTTGCAGAGAGATTTAGGTGGGTTATATTGTTTGTGTGCAGGGTAAATACTGGCTGTTTTGTTTTTACACTGCAATTTAGATTTCAGTTTGAACACACCGCACCAAAATCTAACTCTCTTTGCACATATTATACACCCCCCCCCCTGCAGTGTACATGGTTTTAGCTAATAAATTTGCTGCTGTGATCAGATCTGAGTTAAGCCCTATGTATTTGGCACTGGCAAAGGGTTAGAGGCCTTGCTGTAGAGCTCACACCTTTCTTATCATGCATTGTAATATTTCCTATGTCCTGATGTTGTGCTCTCTGCTCCATCCAAGTAAACAGCAATGTAGCATGGCTATCAAAGAGCGTGAAGATTGCAGATTTCCTGGGATTAATGCTAAGGAATGCTATTCCAGAGGCTGCTGCTTTAATTCAAGTGTCACTGGGGTTAAATGGTGTTTTTACCTTAAAAACACAGGTAGAGTATATAGTACAGTGGTAAAGTGGGAGCATGTAGTGCTATTGATTACAGATTTGATGGAGCTTAAACATGGATAAGGTCCATGGCTCTAAGAGTTTATCTTGTGTATCCTTTATTCTTAGTCATGGTCAGATAAGATTAGAAAATACCATTTAAGTGGAAATTTCCTGTTAGCTGTTTTTCAGTTTGCTCAACTGTCTGATTAACTGGTCCTAAAAAAGGACCAAAGGAGCTAAATTGCCCTGTGATCTAGCTAAATTGCCCCAGTTAAAAAAAAAAAAAAACTAAGCTGCTGTAATTCCTGGATGTTTCCTTACTGCATCAACAGGAAGTGACAAGAAACAATGTAATGTGGAACCGTACAGCAGAAGGGATTGCGGCTACCCCACAATAAGTGCAGCGGAATGTAAGAAGAGGAATTGTTGCTTTGACTGCAGCATTCCCGGGGTTAACTGGTGTTTCTTCAAGTCACAAGGTATGGAGCTGCTGTATAGTTACTCGCAAGTCAGTAGTTGTATGATGCTCACACCTGTTAAGCTGGATACACACAGAATGCCCTACACAGGGGGTGAAATGAGCGCCCCCCCACCCCCCGTACGCTCAGCACACATCACGCTGTGCTGAGCGGGGGGAGAGATGTGTGCTGAGCAGTTCGCTCAGCACACATCTCTCCCCAAAATCGGGCCGTGAATACGGACCTTTAAACTGGATCCACACTTAGATTATCTGTCCAATTTTTTTTTCTAGTTGAAACAAAATTATGCTAATATGTGGCAGCAAATGACAATTGACCATTTGCTCACAAACACTGGAAAACATCCAAAAATGGTCATTTAGATAAATTGGTTAAATCCATTTCATTTAGCTAATTTATCCAAACTACCTTTATTGTATCTTTGTGGGTGAATGATGTGTGGGTCAGTGTTGAGGGTGGTGGAGGAGATGGGTAATAGGCACAGCAGGGTGTGGACAGTCAAATAGTGTGCTTAGAGGTTCAGAGTCATTGTATGAGACTCTGGCAACAGTGACTTGATGAGTCTGGTGTCCATAGGGTGGGACGCATTAACCTTTTTATGCTATTGAAATAGTTCTCCTCCTGACCGACGCAGTTCCTTGCTCCGAGGTTGGTGTATTGTCCTGTTGCAGCGCCTCTCCACTGTGGTCACAGTGAGCTGTGTGGTGTTGCTGGCGCATGCCAATCTCCCCCAAACCTCCCTCTTGCATTTCAGACCTACGTACGCATGATGGGATCTTGTATGATATGCGCGTGTGCTGTAGAGCTGAAAGTAGGGGTGAGGAGGCAGATCGTGAGATGGGGAAACTTTGTGGACTGTTAGCAAAGGGGAGCACTGGGCAATCTGAGTTGCAAAGAGGGCAGCAGAAGAGGTTATTGCATGTGCACTGGTGACAGGTCCATCCTTGGTGGCCAGCCTCAGTGGTAAAGGGGTACATGAGCTAGTGTTCCTTGGCCAGCCATGTACCATGGCCACCTCCCTACCTCCTATATATTCTCCCTGATCTGTCACTTTGTTACGGTCTGCTGCTGGCACTGGTGTATCGTCCTGCAGTTGCAGTCTCCGCCCATTGCTGTGACTTCCCCCAGAGTTAGCCACACAGAGTGACAGATCTGGGAAAATATATAGGAGATCATTACTTTCACTTGCAGCCTACCTTATTTTTTGCAGCCTAGCATGCTCCTGACCCCTTCTCTCACTAATACTTATACAACATTCATGAACTCATCTTAAGGTTTCTTTATTATTCAGTCACACTGTCTTGGATCCAAACCATTTCCTGTGGCATTGCAGTCAAACAATTGAGCTATTTACCCTTGCATAGAAAGGTATAATCTAAGCTAGAGAATTCTATTTGGAGCTCACCTTGTACTTTGTGAAGAAATAATCAGCTTTGTGGCTGAGCAGATATATGGAGTGTGTGGCTGCACAATGCATTGATCTGCTGAGTTGCAATGCTAATAATTTTTTTTTTTTGCAAAGTACCAATAGCTTCATTGTGAAGGTGGAAAGAAGGGTGTTACGGCATGGAATGTACAAACTGCGAGACCCTGCTGGTAGCGCCTTTGTCTATTTAGTAGGAAGGGCACGTAACAGCCGGGGGGCAATGGAGGAAGCCCCTTCAGGGCTGGAGCCCGGCGGCAACTGACTCCGTTGTCTCTGGCAGTTCCGCCCCTGGACTAGAGGAATGGTCAAGAACATGGCAACATTTAATGCCAAAAAATGCAAAATCATACACGTCTCAAAAATGCAAAGGCTAACTATAATATTAAGGGCATTATAATGGCAAGAGGAAAGCTATCTAAGTATTACTATTTCAGGTAAGCAATGTAACAAAGCAATAGGAAAGGCAAGTCAGATGCTTGTTTGCATAGGTTAAAGAACCAGTAGCAGAAAAAAGTAATACAGGTTGAGTATCCCATATCCAAATATTCCGAAATACGGAATATTCCGAAATACGGACTTTTTTGAGTGAGACTGAGATAGTGAAACCTTTGTGTTTTGATGGCTCAGTGTACACAAACTTTGTTTAATACTCAAAGTTATTAAAAATATTGTATTAAATGAACTTCAGACTGTGTGTATAAGGTGTATATGAAACATAAATGAATTCTGTGAATGTACACACACTTTGTTTAATGCACAAAGTTATAAAAAATATTGGCTAAAATGACCTTCAGGCTGTGTGTATAAGGTGTGAAACATAAATGCCTTCTGTGCTTAGATTTAGGTCCCATCACCATAATATCTCGTTATGGTATGCAATTATTCCAAAATACAGAAAAATCCGATATCCAAAATTCCTCTGGTCCCAAGCATTTTGGATAAGGGATACTCAACCTGTAATGCCACTGTATAGGTCCTTGGTACAGCCACATTTAGAATCCTGTGTTCAGTTCCAGAAGCCATATCTCCAGAAGGCTGTAAATACATTAGGGCAACTAAAATTGTGCATGGCCTACATCACAAAACTTACCTGGAAATACTAAAAAATGTTGATGTGTATAGTTTGGAGAAGGGAAGAGGGTACATACAGTAATAGAAACATTTAAATATATAGGGAGGAATGTAATAGGGTGTGAGAATCAGAAAGTGAGAGATTTTGTGTTTTTTCCTGTTGTTTTTTTTGTTTTTGTTTGATTGTTTGTTTTTAAAGTGGCAATCCTTTACATGGCAAAACCAGGTTGATATTTGCCATGTAAAGGATTGCCACCGTGGGCATGTGTAGAAGGGGCACTGCTACTGTTGGCATTATGTGTGTAAGCTGCACTGATATGGTGGTTATGTGTATAAAGGGCACTGCGACTGTGGGTATTATTATTATTATTATTACATGCGGTGTAATGACAATAAGATAGTGCTACTGTGTGGCGTATTTTGATTTGGGGTGCTATTGTGTGGCCATGCCCCTTCCTTGTGATACCACACCTTCTTTTTTTAAGGAGCGCACTGTCCCTTTATTAAGTATTGGAGAGAGGGCCCAAATTAATAGTTTGCAGGGAGGCGCCAAACACCCTAGCACTGGCCCTTTGGTAGGGGACAGGATTTGCTTCTGCTTGTGCACATATGTTATGATTGCCAGCCAACAGCACTGGTTTTGCCTATAACACTAACTATAAATATTTTGAATTGGTCCTGGACCACCAATCCAAGGCACCCCTGCAAGTGTCCTGAGGCACCCCAGGGTGCAGTTTGAGAACCACTGGTCTAGTGAGTACCCAGGATAATTATTGTAGCTGGTCTGCGGGTAACAGCTCTCAGATCCACTTCTAGAAAAAATGCAGCAATGTAATTTGAGTGACAAACTGCAGAGATGAACCCTTTCTGTGACTGCTGCACAGGGATCACACAAACTCTATTCATAGGGCTGACTTCACTTAGGGGAGATGTTCTCACCCCGCAAAGAAGTGCGAGTATATACCGCACTTACGGTACCATTGGATTTACAGATATTTTCTTGCAATACACTATGGGGGTCATTCTGAGTTGATTGCTCGCTAGCAGTTTCTCTAACGTCCTAGTGGATGCTGGGGACTCCGTCAGGACCATGGGGATTAGCGGCTCCGCAGGAGACAGGGCACAAAAGCAAGCTTTTAGGATCACATGGTGTGTACTGGCTCCTCCCCCTATGACCCTCCTCCAAGCCTCAGTTAGGTTTTTGTGCCCGTCCGAGCAGGGTGCAATCTAGGTGGCTCTCTAAAAGAGTTGCTTAGAAAAAGTTTTTAGGTTCTTTATTTTCAGTGAGTCCTGCTGGCAACAGGCTCACTGCATCGAGGGACTTAGGGGAGAGAAGTGAACTCACCTGCGTGCAGGATGGATTGGCTTCTTAGGCTACTGGACACCATTAGCTCCAGAGGGAGTCGGAACACAGGTCTCGCCCTGGGGTTCGTCCCGGAGCCGCGCCGCCGACCCCCCTTGCAGATGCTGAAGATTGAAGAGGTCCGGAACCAGGCGGCAGAAGACTTTCAGTCTTCATCAGGTAGCGCACAGCACTGCAGCTGTGCGCCATTGTTGTCAGCACACTTCACACAGCGGTCACGGAGGGTGCAGGGCGCGGGGGGGGGGGGGGGCGCCCTGGGCAGCAATGTATAATACCTGTATGGCGAAAAATACATCACATATAGCCCTTGAGGCTATATGGATGTATTTAACCCCTGCCAGATATCACAAACTCCGGAGAAGAAGCCAGCCGAAAAGGGGGCGGGGCCTATTCTCCTCAGCACACAGCGCCATTTTCCCTCACAGAAATGCTGGTGGGAAGGCTCCCATGCTCTCCCCTGCACTGCACTACAGAAACAGGGTTAAAACAGAGAGGGGGGGCACTGATTTGGCGATATGAATATATATTAAATGCTATAAGGGAGGAACACTTATATAAAGGTTGTCCCTGTATAATTATAGCATTTTGGTGTGTGCTGGCAAACTCTCCCTCTGTCTCCCCAAAGGGCTAGTGGGTCCTGTCCTCTATCAGAGCATTCCCTATGTGTGTGCTGTATGTCGGTACGTGTGTGTCGACATGTATGAGGAAAATGTTGGTGAGGAGGCGGAGCAAATTGCCTGTAATGGTGATGTCACTCTCTAGGGAGTCGACACCGGAATGGATGGCTTATTTATGGAATTACGTGATAATGTCAACACGCTGCAAGCCGGTTGACGACATGAGACGGCCGGCGATCAAATTAGTACCTGTCCAGGCGTCTCAAACACCGTCAGGGGCTGTAAAACGCCCATTTACCTCAGTCGGTCGACACAGACCCAGACACGGACACTGATTTCAGTGTCGACGGTGAAGAAACAAACGTATTTTCCTTTAGGGCCACACGTTAAGGGCAATGAAGGAGGTGTTACATATTTCTGATACTACAAGTACCACAAAAAAGGGTATTATGTGGGATGTGAAAAAACTACCTGTAGTTTTTCCTGAATCAGATAAATTAAATGAAGTGTGTGATGATGCGTGGGTTTCCCCCGATAGAAAATTATTGGCGGTATACCCTTTCCCGCCATAAGTTAGGGCGCGTTGGGAAACACCCCTTAGGGTGGATAAGGCGCTCATCCGATTCCATGTACTGCACTGATCAAAATGTACAGTACTCTTATTCAGGACTTATAAAACTGAAAATAACTGTTCATACACATCAATAACATTACTACTGTATAATATTCTACATTAGTTTATGCAATAATCAGACAAAGGCAATTTTATAATTTTTTTTAATAATGCACCAATTTAAAATTTTAAACAGAAAATACAGTACAGAACTACATATTTGTGGCTTGACCATTTCTTTCGACTACAACAGGTAATACTTTATACAGGTGATTTATATAATTATTACAATGTTCAGGTGTGAGTACTTCTAGCCAAAATTTCTTTATCCCATCCACCAGTTGCTGTTTTGTTGTTGGCTTTGCAACACTCCTAACGTACCTCTTCAATTGAGCCCACACTAATTCGATTGGGTTCATGTCTGGTGATCTATATAAAAATTAAAAAAAAGCGTATAGAAAAAATTAATTACATTACAGTAAATAGAGAAAATTAAACATACAATATTGTACTGTTTATTAAACAAATTTTTTTTTACAGTACTAGAGTGCTATCCAAAATTTTACTTGTACACTGTTGAAAGAATACTCACTCTGGTGGTGTGCGTTCCCAATTCATACCTTTCTCTTCCATAAATTTGGCTGAGGCGGAGTGTTTAGGATCATTGTCTTGGAATATCCTATGGTGAGTTGGGTAATATTTATTCACAAATGGCACCATACATTCCTCTACTATTGTTTCTTGGAAAAATTTCTTATCCATGATTCCTACAGAAATTAAAAAATGTTCATTAATAAGCAACTCCTTTTATTGTGCAGTTACACGTACTCTACAGTACAGCATGTATTTTTACAGAACACAGGCACAGAATAAAGTATAGTACTGTACCTTCGAAAAATAATAGGGGACCAGCTCCTAATCGTGATATGCCTCCCCATACATGGACTTTCAATGGATGCTTTGGGCGTGGTTTTAAAGAGATATGGTTACGTTTCCTGAATAACATTCTGGAGAACCGCTCAAGGGCAACAGACGATTCATCTGTGAAAATGACATCATCAAATGTTTCACCACTCTCAATCCATCGCCGTGCCTGTTCCACTCTCTTTTCTTTATTCACATCTCTTATCATTGGAGATATCCTGTGAAGAGCCAAAAATAATGAAATCAGATACAGTTATGAAATTACAGATTTACAGATTACTGTATATACAGTAGACTGTATGTGCAGTATACTGTATTATATACCTACTGTATACATTAAACTGTACATACAGTACATTAAGGTACATACAGAGTAATATATATATACATACTGTACATACACACACACACACACACACACACACACACACACAGTATACAGTATGTAATCATCACAATAAGCCGGCAATGCTTCATTGCTGTCTCTGAGTGCCTATACAGTAGGTATCTCTTTTGGGATAGAATATATACAGTATATACACACACACATACTGTATATAGTATAAAGTACACACTCTGTATAATGATTTATGGCATTATTATATCACGTATCAAGGGATTATTAACAGTGCATTTACTGTATGGTTTATACTGCTTTCAGTATTTTACCTTGTTGCGCCAAAGGTCCATCCCATTTTCCGTCGCATCCTTCTGATGCTGGTGGCCGATATGTCCAGGTCATACTTGGAATGGAGAATTCGTTTTATTTGCAGAGCAGTACGCTCATCATCCTCACGAGTTAGTTCCTCCACAATTTGTTGCACTCTCCTACAGTACAATACAGTATGAAAAATATGAATTCATGAACAGCACAATCACAGTTACAATTGATGAAGTTTTTATTTTATTTCAAAAAAATTGTTTATGGTATAAAGCAAGTCATTTAAACATTACAGTAGTGTACGTACCATGTGCATTTTGTAGGAAATACAAATCTGGGCGTTGTTCTCTCGAATGCATGATAGCGCACCGTTTCTAAAGTGACTATAATGCCACTTTCCTTGAGCCATGCATGGATCGCTTTGATGGTTTTATTTTCTTTTTTCATGTTGGCGATTATCTTGCTCATCGTTTTGTTGATAGTTACTGGCATGTTGTCCAACTATAATTCCTGTATGGAGAAAAAACATTTGTGAATACTGTAGTCTAAAATTTACACATCTGAAAATGCATAAGAGTTTTATGATAGAAGTTAATACTGTACATGTTTACTATCCAGTACCTGATGTTCAAATTTAAGTATTGTATACTGTACAGTACTGAAAATACCACTTCAGTGTTATGGACTGCAATTAGTTTCCTGTATGAAACAGATACAGTACAGTAAATAACCCTCCTTGGAAGTGCATGGGCCCTGTGAGACTTACAGTAGTGTACAGCATAAGGGTCGACTGACATGATGTACAAGCATTACATACAGTACATGTCAGTACTGTATGTAAATTCTTCAATTATTGCCTAACAACAATGCTGCTTACTGTATATTAAATACTGTAGGCCTAGAAATGTGCATCTCAATATAGTAGTTAAAAACACAGGGGCCTATGTGGATAAGCGAGTTCTATGCACACTAAAAATGGCCACCGACCGTGAACCCCCAGCACGTGGCAGCGCTCGGATATGTAGTGAGATACAGTATAGCATACATTTCACAGTCCAGGGGGCAATGCTGAAGGAGCGTCACAATCCCCTAGCTCAATTACACCGGGATAAGCGAGGTCTATGCACATTACGGTATACCAAGCTGGATCGCTTAGCAACCTGACAAAATGGCCGCCGACCGTGAACTCCCAGCAGGTGGCAGCGCTCGGATATGTAGTGAGATACAGTATGACATACATTTCACAGTCCAGGGGGCAATGCTGAAGGAGCGTCACAATCCCCTAGCTCAATTACACTGGGATAAGCGAGGTCTATGCACATTACGGTATACCGAGCTGGATCGCTTAGCAACCTGACAAAATGGCCGCCGACCGTGAACTCCCAGCACGTGGCAGCGCTCGGATATGTAGTGAGATACAGTATGGCATACATTTCACACTCCAGGGGGCAATGCTGAAGGAGCGTCACAATCCCCTAGCTCAATTACACTGGGATAAGCGAGGTCTATGCACATTACGGTATACCAAGCTGGATCGCTTAGCAACCTGACAAAATGGCCGCCGACCGTGAACTCCCAGCACGTGGCAGCGCTCGGATATGTAGTGAGATACAGTATGGCATACATTTCACACTCCAGGGGGCAATGCTGAAGGAGCGTCACAATCCCCTAGCTCAATTACACTGGGATAAGCGAGGTCTATGCACATTACGGTATACCGAGCTGGATCGCTTAGCAACCTGACAAAATGGCCGCCGACCATGAACTCCCAGCACGTGGCAGCGCTCAAATATGGAGTGAGAGATGGTATACATTTTAAAATACACCGGGATAAGTTGTACAGGCCAGGGAGCAATGCACAGGGACATTCATCATTTACGTATATAAATAATTGTAAACCGTAAATGAAAGAATTACCGGTCAAATACTGTATGACGAAACTGTGTCAATGAGCTGGAACACGTGAGCCTAGCAGAAGTTTTCGAAGGCAGAAACAGAGAGCAAATTATGAGGAGATTTCTGAAAGGTCGGAGAAGATCCACACAGCAAGTCTGCTTACGAGGAAACAGCTTTGCAAAGTGGGTAGCGGGGCGGTGACTGAGACGCTCTTTTATTCACATTCACACAAAAGGAATTCTTACCGCTGTGATTGGTGCCAATATAGGCGCATTCATCCTTACACCAATCACAGAGCATACTGTACTTTTGAATGTGAATAAAAGAGCGTCTCAGTCACCGCCCGCTACCCACTTTGCAAAGCTGTTTCCTCGTAGGCAGACTTGCTGTCTGGATCTTCTCCGACCTTTCAGAAATCTCCTGATAATTTGCTCTCTGTTTCTGCCTTCGAAAACTTCTGCTAGACTCACGTGTTCCAGCTCATTGACACAGTTTCGTCATACAGTATTTGACCGGTAATTCTTTCATTTACGGTTTACAATTATTTATATACGTAAATGATGAATGTCCCTGTGCATTGCTCCCTGGCCTGTACAACTTATCCCGGTGTATTTTAAAATGTATACCATCTCTCACTCCATATTTGAGCGCTGCCACGTGCTGGGAGTTCACGGTCGGCGGCCATTTTGTCAGGTTGCTAAGCGATCCAGCTCGGTATACCGTAATGTGCATAGACCTCGCTTATCCCAGTGTAATTGAGCTAGGGGATTGTGACGCTCCTTCAGCATTGCCCCCTGGAGTGTGAAATGTATGCCATACTGTATCTCACTACATATCCGAGCGCTGCCACGTGCTGGGAGTTCACGGTCGGCGGCCATTTTGTCAGGTTGCTAAGCGATCCAGCTCGGTATACCGTAATGTGCATAGACCTCGCTTATCCCAGTGTAATTGAGCTAGGGGATTGTGACGCTCCTTCAGCATTGCCCCCTGGAGTGTGAAATGTATGCCATACTGTATCTCACTACATATCCGAGCGCTGCCACGTGCTGGGAGTTCACGGTCGGCGGCCATTTTGTCAGGTTGCTAAGCGATCCAGCTCGGTATACCGTAATGTGCATAGACCTCGCTTATCCCAGTGTAATTGAGCTAGGGGATTGTGACGCTCCTTCAGCATTGCCCCCTGGAGTGTGAAATGTATGCCATACTGTATCTCACTACATATCCGAGCGCTGCCACGTGCTGGGAGTTCACGGTCGGCGGCCATTTTGTCAGGTTGCTAAGCGATCCAGCTCGGTATACCGTAATGTGCATAGACCTCGCTTATCCCAGTGTAATTGAGCTAGGGGATTGTGACGCTCCTTCAGCATTGCCCCCTGGAGTGTGAAATGTATGCCATACTGTATCTCACTACATATCCGAGCGCTGCCACGTGCTGGGAGTTCACGGTCGGCAGCCATTTTGTCAGGTTGCTAAGCGATCCAGCTCGGTATACCGTAATGTGCATAGACCTCGCTTATCCCGGTGTAATTGAGCTAGGGGATTGTGACGCTCCTTCAGCATTGCCCCCTGGAGTGTGAAATGTATGCCATACTGTATCTCACTACATATCCGAGCGCTGCCACGTGCTGGGAGTTCACGGTCGGCGGCCATTTTGTCAGGTTGCTAAGCGATCCAGCTCGGTATACCGTAATGTGCATAGACCTCGCCGGTGTAATTGACAGGGCCGTCTTTTCATATGGGCTCAATGGGCTCTTGCCCAAGGGCCCCAGGAGTAAAAGGGACCTAGTCTGATAGCTGAGGGTCCCCTCTTTCCAGGGGTACCAGATTTTTGAAAATCGGCCCTGGGGAACCAGAGATAGCAGGCTTCAAAGCAGTGGTCCCCATCCAAACCTGTTAATTGTTTTTCACAGCCAGATATCTAGGTTTCTTTTTGCCTTAGAGTTTTTCGGAGGGTATACTCCAAAAGCTGTGACTCCCCCCTTTCAGTGGACACTGGCAGCTTGCCTCTACTATGCCCAGAACCAGAGATATCAGCCTTCAAGCAGCTGTTCCCTGCTCCAGCTCCACACTCCTACTGTAATATGCAGTTTTATATTTTTGTCGGTGGATTGCTCTGGCTTCTAAAGTCTGATCCCCAAGTCCCCAGTACGTCCTGACAGGTGTCCCCAGTATCTCCTGACAAGTGTCCCCAGTACCTCCTGACAGGTGGGACTCTAGTTTTTTTTTCCCCCATTAGAGCTAAGAAATCTACAGTATTTCCAGGAACTGGAGATATCTGCAGTAAAGCACGCTGCCCTGACCCCCGGAAAATGATGAATATTAAGCCCACTCCATTATCCACTCCTCCCCTGTGTATTAAACACCCCCTACCACCCTGGAAGTCATGTACCAGGGCCCCTTCATTCAGCACAATGCCCCCTTCTACAGTTTAGTGTTCTCCTTCCTGCCCCATCTGTGCAGTAAAGGAATAATTAGCAGAAATTATTTCTCCAGGTCCTACTGTACATACTGAGCGAAAGATAGAACCCCCCCTATCCCCCGCGGAACATCAAAGCTGCCGCTGATAGCTCCCCCCACCCCTTCCGCTGGTGGGTGGGTAGGGGCCCCAGTGCATTGCTGTGTCCAGGGGCCCACACTGCTGTTAAGATGGCTCTGGTAATTGAGCTAGGGGATTGTGACGCTCCTTCAGCATTGCCCCCTGGACTGTACCATACTGTATCTCACTCCATATCCAAGCGCTGCCACGTGCTGGGAGTTCACGGTCGGCGGCCATTTTGTCAGGTTGCTAAGCGATCCAGCTCGGTATAACGTAATGTACATAGACCTCGCTTATCCCGGTGTACTATGTGCAGTAGTACTGAATGATTGCTATCACTTGTGGTGAAACACCTATCTTATCAAATACAGTAACTACTGTACAGTATAGTTGTTCGCACAGGTGATGGTAATCATACTGTATATTTAAACTGAAGTCCGTAACAGAGCATTCTGTCCCTCCTGCAGAGGTTCATGTTGGGAGGCACAGGGAAAAAAGTATAATACTGTACAGTATTTGCACTTTACTGTTGTGCACTTTATTTGAAAATGTACAGTTGTTTGCTATTTTTAGCATGCTGTGCTTTACATGTTTTCTTATTGTGGTTTTTATATTTTTAGACAAAAGACAAAGAATACAGACTACCAGATTTTACGGGAGTGCCAAAACCCACCCATCAGTGGCACAGAAACTTGCTGCAGTAGTCCCACAAAAGAAGAAGAAAACTGCCAAGGCGGCTCAGAAAGAAAATGTGGTGAAACCACGAAAAAATGCCAAGGCAAAGAATAATAAGTTGGAGCTGATATGTGGTGTGGCAAATGATGTAATTGTTCCATCTCCTGCAGATCACAGTGTTCAGCCAATGAATCTGGAAATACCGGTGCTAGAGGACGTGACAAACACGCTGCATCAGGAAGCTTCTTTTTTGGACCATGTAGCCACCCCTGGACAAGAAGACATGACACATTCACCACGAAGAAGGTTGCATTTCACAGATGTGAACACCAAAGTGCAGGACTGCCAGTGTACCTGTCCTGTTTTACTAAAGGAGCTACTCAGTAAGGTGACCAATATGGAGTCAGAAGTTGGTGGACAGGTCAATCAGCTGCAGACCGATGTGGCTGGCCTTAAAGAAGGCATAAAGGAACAGATGGTAGAAGCCATGAAGAAAGTCATTGAACAAACGAGGGAAGAATGGCAAGTTGGAGTTTGCCGCACCATAATTGCAACACACCACCAAGCGGTTCAAGTCAGCGGCCTGGACGACCGAGGCCTGGAGGACCGCAGAGGAGGCCTGGAGGACCGCAGAGGAGGCCTGGAGGACCGCAGCGGACTGGACGAAGTCAGCGGCTTGGACGACCGCAGAGGAGGCCTGGAGGACCGCAGAGGAGACCTGGACGACCGCAGAGGAGACCTGGACGACCGTAGAGGAGCCCTGGAGGACCGCAGAGGCCTGGACCACAGCAGCGGACTGGACGAAGTCAGCGGCTTGGACGACCGCAGAGGAGGCCTGGAGGACCGCAGAAGAGACCTGGAGGACCGCAGAGGAAACCTGGACGACCGCAGAGGAAACCTGGAGGACCGCAGAGGAGGCCTGGACGACCGTAGAGGAGGCCTGGACCACAGCAGCGGACTGGACGAAGTCAGCGACTTGGACGACCGCAGAGGAGGCCTGGAGGACCGCAGAAGAGACCTGGAGGACCGCAGAGGAAACCTGGAGGACCGTAGAGGAGGCCTGGACGACCGTAGAGGAGGCCTGGAGGACCGCAGAGGCCTGGACCACAGCAGCAGACTGGACGCAGTCAGCGGCTTGGACGACCGCAGAGGAGGCCTGGAGGACCGCAGAGGAAACCTGGACGACCGCAGAGGAAACCTGGAGGACCGCAGAGGAAACCTGGAGGACCGCAGAGGAAACCTGGAGGACCGCAGAGGAAACCTGGAGGACCGCAGAGGAAACCTGGAGGACCGCAGAGGCCTGGACCACAGCAGCGGACTGGACCACAGCAGCGGACTGGACGAAGTCAGCGACTTGGACGACCGCAGAGGAGTCCTGGAGGACCGCAGAAGAGACCTGGAGGACCGCAGAAGAGACCTGGAGGACCGCAGAGGAAACCTGGAGGACCGCAGAGGAAACCTGGAGGACCGTAGAGGAGGCCTGGACGACCGTAGAGGAGGCCTGGACGACCGTAGAGGAGCCCTGGAGGACCGCAGAGGCCTGGACCACAGCAGCGGACTGGACGAAGTCAGCGGCTTGGACGACCGCAGAGGAGGCCTGGAGGACCGCAGAAGAGGCCTGGACGACCGCAGAGGAGGCCTGGACGACCGCAGAGGAGGCCTGGACGACCGCAGAGGAGGCCTGGACGACCGCAGAGGAAACCTGGACGACCGCAGAGGAAACCTGGAGGACCGCAGAGGAAACCTGGAGGACCGCAGAGGAAACCTGGAGGACCGCAGAGGAAACCTGGAGGACCGCAGAGGCCTGGACCACAGCAGCGGACTGGACCACAGCAGCGGACTGGACGAAGTCAGCGACTTGGACGACCGCAGAGGAGGCTTGGAGGACCGCAGAAGAGACCTGGAGGACCGCAGAGGAAACCTGGAGGACCGCAGAGGAAACCTGGAGGACCGCAGAGGAAACCTGGAGGACCGCAGAGGAGGCCTGGACGACCGTAGAGGAGGCCTGGACGACCGTAGAGGAGCCCTGGAGGACCGCAGAGGCCTGGACCACAGCAGCGGACTGGACGAAGTCAGCGGCTTGGACGACCGCAGAGGAGGCCTGGAGGACCGCAGAAGAGGCCTGGACGACCGCAGAGGAGGCCTGGACGACCGCAGAGGAGGCCTGGACGACCGCAGAGGAGGCCTGGAGGACCGCAGAGGAGGCCTGGAGGACCGCAGAGGAGGCCTGTAGGACCGCAGAGGAGGCCTGGAGGACCGCAGAGGAGGCCTGGAGGACCGCAGAGGGCTGGACGACCGCAGCGGGCTGGACGACCGCAGAGGCCTGGATTCAAGTGTGCTGTTGCCAGGAACACCAATGATGACCAGCACACCTGCTCACAGGCCACTTCTCAATACATTCGGAGGCTCTCTGAACAATATTGCCCTGGCTGTCATCTCAACTTCCCTGGACGACCATCTGTACAGAGCTTCAAATGGACATATTCAGAAATACGCATATTCTCTGTTCCAGCACCATGTACAGTACGACAAATACTTGACGTGGGCCAATCGTGTGAACTTTGATGGTTCCAAGGGCAAACTTCCGCTGCCCAAAAATCTGGTACATGACATCATGGCTAGGTGTGAACGCCGCGTGAGGATTGGTGATCAAGAAAAGAGGAAGATAAGGGATACCATAAACGCTGCGCTGAGAACGAAGAGGAAAATGACTTGGAAGCTCCACTATGATGAAACCAGATCATTACCTACCTCCTAGCTTCAGCACATCAGCTTCACACAGCTGAAGCTAAAAAATTGTGTCAATGTACCTGTATGACCTGTACATTTTCTGGGGCTGCATGCACTGTGCTGAATCCACTTGGAGCAGCTCGGTTACTCAAAGGGGAGTGCATGAACTTGGCTCACCACATTCCTGGTAATGTAAGGGCCTGGTACAAGTTGCCCCTTTTATTCCTGTTGATTTTTTGGGCGCTGCTGTATCTATCCAGTAGCAGCCGAGTCCATTGTGCTGTGTCCATCTGGGGCCTTGGGCTGCGTTTCCATCCAGGGGCTGCTGTTGTCAGTCCTCTATTCTGGTGTCCGTATGCGACAGTGTTAAAAAGCAAAAGACAAAAACGAAAAATAATTCAAAAAAGCAAAACCTAAAAATAAAGTACAAAAACCATTACCCCGCACCACCACCACAAAAAAATAAATTATAAAAATGTTAAAGTTGATATTGTTACTGTATTTGTGCTGTTACCTTTTGATTAAAGTACCGTACAGTATGTGTGATGTTGGCTTTCTTATTACAATACAGTATGTGTGATGTTACATGTTCCAAATGATTTTGTCCGTAAATAAAGTGTTTCTTAAAATAAACATGACGTGGTTTCCAATGTTTGTATTCCCAACTTCCTGTACTGTATAAATTAGTACTACTGTATGATGGGAATTCAATTAAGAGTGGTATACTGTATGTAAAACAACTTGGTTAGGCATCTTGCATTTCATATTTTAATAAAAACCACAGGAAACTTCTATTTTTAAAAGTTTATTGAAGTAAAGACACTCATGTTCATTTGTTTTCCAAGAAAATTTGTGGAACCACACAGCCCAGCAATAAGTCATGCTGGGCTGTGTGGTTCCACAAAAGGCATGCGGTCCAAAGTGAAATAGTGGTGTCAGTGGTCAGCACTTTGACACGCTAACATTTGTGGAACCACACAGCCCAGCAATAAGTCATGCTGGGCTGTGTGGTTCCACAAAAGGCATGCGGTCCAAAGTGAAATACTGTAGTGGTGTCAGTGGTCAGCACTTTGACACGCTAACATTTGTGGAACCACACAGCAATGCCTGACACACACAAAATGCCTGACACACACAAAATGCCTGACACACACATGCTGGAGGGAAAACACATGTTTGCCAAACAGTCGACAGCACATGTCGGCCAGATGGCCGACCAAACTTGCTCCAAATCACCCCAAACTGGCCAGAAAGCACCCCAGCACACTCAGGAGGTACACCACAGCTAAATTAGGAGAGAATTTCATTACAAACAGCCAGATCTTGCAGATTATCTGCCAGATAATTGTATGGTGTACAGTATGCCTATCTTATACAGTAGAAAAAGATACTATACAATGGAGTACAATAACAAACATATTTATTAAAAAAAAAAAAAAATTAAAATGCTCTTAATAACAAATTAAAAAAGTGGTCCACTAAGAGGTGGACCACCACCCGCAGGAGCTGGATGGCACGCTGCAACTGTTCTGTGGGAAAAAAAGGACAGTATTACAAAACAAATACTGAATACTTTACAGTGTAGTAATGGCAATACAGTACTTTACTCTATATTAGACAATCTTGTTATTTACAATGTACAGTACTGTATTGTCAGTAGAGATGAGCGGGTTCGGTTTCTCTGAATCCGAACCCGCACGAACTTCATGTTTTTTTTCACGGGTCCGAGCGACTCGGATCTTCCCGCCTTGCTCGGTTAACCCGAGCGCGCCCGAACGTCATCATGACGCTGTCGGATTCTCGCGAGGCTCGGATTCTATCGCGAGACTCGGATTCTATATAAGGAGCCGCGCGTCGCCGCCATTTTCACACGTGCATTGAGATTGATAGGGAGAGGACGTGGCTGGCGTCCTCTCCATTTAGATTAGGGTTGAGAGAGAGAGAGAGAGATTGACCTGAGGCTGTGATACTGTAGAAGAGAGTGCAGAGTTTAGTGACTGACGACCACAGTGACCACCAGACAGTGCAGTTGTTTGTTTTATTTAATATATCCGTTCTCTGCCTGAAAAAAACGATACACACAGTGACTCAGTCACATACCATATCTGTGTGCACTGCTCAGCCCAGTGTGCTGCATCAATGTATATATATATCTGACTGTGCTCAGCTCACACAGCTTATAATTGTGGGGGAGACTGGGGAGCACTGCAGTGCCAGTTATAGGTTATAGCAGGAGCCAGGAGTACATAATATAATATTAAAATTAAACAGTGCACACTTTTGCTGCAGGAGTGCCACTGCCAGTGTGACTAGTGACCAGTGACCTGACCACCAGTATATATAATATTAGTAGTATACTATCTCTTTATCAACCAGTCTATATTAGCAGCAGACACAGTACAGTGCGGTAGTTCACGGCTGTGGCTACCTCTGTGTCGGCACTCGGCAGCCCGTCCATAATTGTATATACCACCTAACCGTGTTTTTTTTTTCTTTCTTTATAGTCATACTAGTTACGAGTATACTATCTCTTTATCAACCAGTCTATATTAGCAGCAGACACAGTACAGTGCGGTAGTTCACGGCTGTGGCTACCTCTGTGTCGGCACTCGGCAGCCCGTCCATAATTGTATATACCACCTAACCGTGGTTTTTTTTTCTTTCTTTATACATACATACTAGTTACGAGTATACTATCTCTTTATCAACCAGTCTATATTAGCAGCAGACACAGTACAGTGCGGTAGTTCACGGCTGTGGCTACCTCTGTGTCGGCACTCGGCAGCCCGTCCATAATTGTATATACCACCTAACCGTGGTTTTTTTTTCTTTCTTTATACATACATACTAGTTACGAGTATACTATCTCTTTATCAACCAGTCTATATATTAGCAGCAGACACAGTACAGTGCGGTAGTTCACGGCTGTGGCTACCTCTGTGTCGGCACTCGGCAGCCCGTCCATAAATGTATATACCACCTAACCGTGATTTTTTTTTCTTTCTTTATAGTCATACTAGTTACGAGTATACTATCTCTTTATCAACCAGTCTATATTAGCAGCAGACACAGTACAGTGCGGTAGTTCACGGCTGTGGCTACCTCTGTGTCGGCACTCGGCAGCCCGTCCATAATTGTATATACCACCTAACCGTGGTTTTTTTTTCTTTCTTTATACATACATACTAGTTACGAGTATACTATCTCTTTATCAACCAGTCTATATATTAGCAGCAGACACAGTACAGTGCGGTAGTTCACGGCTGTGGCTACCTCTGTGTCGGCACTCGGCAGCCCGTCCATAATTGTATATACCACCTAACCGTGGTTTTTTTTTCTTTCTTTATACATACATACTAGTTACGAGTATACTATCTCTTTATCAACCAGTCTATATATTAGCAGCAGACACAGTACAGTGCGGTAGTTCACGGCTGTGGCTACCTCTGTGTCGGCACTCGGCAGCCCGTCCATAATTGTATATACCACCTAACTGTGGTTTTTTTTTCTTTCTTTATAGTCATACTAGTTACGAGTATACTATCTCTTTATCAACCAGTCTATATTAGCAGCAGACACAGTACAGTGCGGTAGTTCACGGCTGTGGCTACCTCTGTGTCGGCACTCGGCAGCCCGTCCATAATTGTATATACCACCTAACCGTGTTTTTTTTTTCTTTCTTTATACATACATACTAGTTACGAGTATACTATCTCTTTATCAACCAGTCTATATATTAGCAGCAGACACAGTACAGTGCGGTAGTTCACGGCTGTGGCTACCTCTGTGTCGGCACTCGGCAGCCCGTCCATAATTGTATATACCACCTAACCGTGGTTTTTTTTTCTTTCTTTATACATACATACTAGTTACGAGTATACTATCTCTTTATCAACCAGTCTATATTAGCAGCAGACACAGTACAGTGCGGTAGTTCACGGCTGTGGAGGAGAGTCCAATTGTGTCGGTTGCGATGCCTGACCTTCCCAACACTGGACGTGAAGAGCATGCGCCTTCCACCATTTGCACGCCCCCTGCAAGTGCTGGAAGGAGCACCCGCAGTCCAGTTCCTGATAGTCAGATTGAAGATGTCAGTGTTGAAGTACACCAGGATGAGGAGGATATGGGTGTTGCTGGCGCTGGGGAGGAAATTGACCAGGAGGATTCTGATGGTGAGGTGGTTTGTTTAAGTCAGGCACCCGGGGAGACACCTGTTGTCCGTGGGAGGAATATGGCCGTTAACATGCCTGGTGAAAATACCAAAAAAATCAGCTCTTCGGTGTGGAACTATTTCAACAGAAATGCGGACAACAGGTGTCAAGCCGTGTGTTCCCTTTGTCAAGCTGTAATAAGTAGGGGTAAGGACGTTAACCACCTCGGAACATCCTCCCTTATACGTCACCTGCAGCGCATTCATAATAAGTCAGTGACAAGTTCAAAAACTTTGGGTGACAGCGGAAGCAGTCCACTGACCAGTAAATCCCTTCCTCTTGTAACCAAGCTCACGCAAACCACCCCACCAACTCCCTCAGTGTCAATTTCCTCCTTCCCCAGGAATGCAAATAGTCCTGCAGACC